>NC_081558.1:132325575-132630295 GCF_022355385.1 Mustela nigripes | reverse complement strand
GCAAATGGCAAGATTTCATTTCTTTTGATGGCTGCATAGTATTCCATTGTGTATATATACCACATCTTCTTGATCCATTCATCTCTTTGCTTGGCAAAAATGACTGACTGGTTTTTGACTGAAATTGTGCCTAAATGTGGTAGCTTTTTTTTATTATCCACAAAAACTGTCATTTACTTTATATCATTTTATGTATTAAATTTCATTGTAATATTTTGGGAAATCTAGTTGTGTTTTTCCTCTCTGCTTGGTAAGTGAGAGTCGAAAAAAAAAAAAAAAAGAAAGAAAGAAACAGCATTAAGGAAAATTCACCTTTGCCTTCGTAGTTTGGTGGCTGGCAGGTCAGTGGAGAATTATCCTGCTGGTAGACTAATCACATTTTAACATCAGTAGAAAAAGAGTCACAAAGTGGTGCACACAAAAGAAAGAGAGGGAAAGAATAAAAAGTCAGCCTCAGTGAACTTACTTTAGAATATATGTGTATTATTTTTCATTATTTAAGATAATTGGTGGGTTTGTGAGGAGGGGATGTGCCATAATGTATTTACTGCTTGGACTCTTGAAGTTGCCCTGGATGATGTCTATTCAAATTTAGGTATTTCTTTCTTAGGGTGAAATTCATTTTTTATAACTTTAACTATATGTTTTTATTTTTAAGTTATTGGAGGTTATTTATATTAGAGATAAATGAAGAATGCATGTATTCAGCAGGTAAATTGGATATAGAGGAAACTTACACAAAACTCCTTGGGTTTAATTATGACCATGGCTCCATTTTCACTGAGGCATGGCTATTATTCCAACAAGACTTTCTTAACTTTGAGTGTCACTACTTTTCCTCTTACTCCACTGTCATTGTCTCTCCATTTCCCCTTTGGTTTTGCAGAGGACTCTCATACTCCATCCTTGTTTCACCTAATCTCCTGGGATTTGCCAGAATATGGATTAGGGTTAGAATGACAATGTGAGAACATCCCAGCTGATAATGATTCACCTTCCTAGCCACATATATCTTGAATGGGGAAACTATCGCAGCTCGCTCAACATCCAGTGTCCTGTACTGTACCTGGTATGTCTTTATTAACCTTGCTGAAAATCTATAGACACAGATCTCCTTCCTCTTTGCTGAGCACTTGCTGCCTTGCATCTCTTCTGCCTTGGAACCCACGGTGGACACTACCATTTAGCATAAATTGTTATACTACCTCAACCTGATTCTTCTGCTGCTATAGCCCCTCTCTGGCTTTTGTGTTTGAGGTCTACAAGTAGCTGTCTATTTCAGGCCGCTTGCTCTGTTAAAGAGCTCTTTCAACAACCTGTCTTGGGTGGTCTGTTAAGGCTACATTCTCTACTAACTAATTAACTATTGAGCACTTAGTGTATTCCAGATGGTATGATGGGTGCTATGAATAAAATAATAGACATGAAGGACATACTCCTTGCCCTTGTGAAGCTTTCAGTCAGGTAGAACTGATAATATTCTGAAGATATCTTTATTTTCATCAGAGGATGTCTTTGTTTCTTTAGGGTAACTTTCAACTCTTGGTCTTGCTCCTAGGCAAAAAAAAAAAAAAATCAACTATATATTTTTGGTATTTTTTGTCACTTTTCATCAAGTTTGTACTGTACATTCCTTGAGTTCAAAATGCCTCCAGTCTAGGAACACTGGTATACCTTACTGTGGTAGAATTTTAAATGTGCAAACAGCAATCTCCCCTGTATTTGAATCCAAATCTTTAATTGCAAGTGCATTATCCATTCTGTTGTCATGCTGCCATTCCTGTACAGGTCCGCAGTGTGGACAACTTGATGGTGGGAATCAATTGTGAGATAATAATGTGGTCAACCAGTAATCAATATCCTTAATGGAGAGTTTATTCTCACTCTAGTCTCATTACCAGTGACTACAGACTGCAGATTTTGCTTGGTAAACATTTCTCAAATCCATCACTTTCCCCTCCATTCTTCCCTTGTCTTCAGGTTCAGGCTTGTCTGGCAGTAGATCCAATATATACTCTTTTATCCCTTATAATCATTGTTTACTTATTTAACATCATAATTTAAATGCAGTTTAAGGCATAGTATTCCATGTATAATATTCTTCCGTCAGTCTTCCCAATGTTCACAGGATTAAGTCCAATCTGCTTCACACAACTTGTGTTCTTGCCTTTGGTCCGGGACCCCATCTGTCTCCTCTGGTCAATGCCCAGTTTTATTAGTACTACAGTAAGGAGCACTGTGCACCATGGGCCATGATAGGACATCTCACTAAGAAGGTTTAAGAAGAGACTGGTTGATTTATGTTCTGTAATTTGAAGGAGGGTTTGAGAAAGCAGGAGGTTTGCTCTGCTCTGGGTGCTGGCAGGAAGTAGGCTAAATATGGGATTGAGTATATTAAGGACCTTTCTTTTTTCATATCTAGGAGGTTGAAGGAAAGGATAGGGACTAAAGCTGCAATTAGTTGAGAAGCAACAGTCACTCGTGTTAGGAAAGGAGGACATTTGGCCGTTTTTGTCGTTTATAGTGTCCTCACTTCTGTCTCTGCCCATTACATTTAGTTGCTGTGTCTCCTTACGCTCCTGTTAGCTATGACAGCTTCTCATATTTTCCTTGTTTTTGATGACCTTGATGATTTTGAGGAGTACTGGCCATGTATTTTGTAGGACACCCCTGTACTGAAGGTTATTTTATGAGTAGACAGGGGTTGTTTTAGGGAGGAAGATCTTATATGTAAAGTGCCATTTCGATCACATTATGCATGAGAATATACAGTCAATACAAGTAATCATGGCTGATATTGACTGGCTGAGTTGGTGAATGTCAGCTTTCTCCACTGTAAGGTTGCCCCCCACATTTTCTTTACTAAACTCTTTGCAAAGAAGTCACTATGAACTTCAGAGTGACTATTCATGCTCACTTTCCTTGTGGACAGAGTATCTACTTTTTTTTTTTTCCCTTAGGCAAAGGAAATTTATCTATTCTCCCTCCTTTGTCTTCTTCTTTAGTCATTTGCTTATGTCAGTATGGGTTCATGTATACTTATTTTGTACTTCAGGCTATAATCCCATATTATTTTATTTTATTAATTTCCTGTTCAAATTGTTCTAGCTTTGGCCACTGGGAGCTTTTATAATGAACTCCTGTGCCGCTCTGACATGCCCCCATGTTTTTTCTTTTTATTGAGCACCTCCTCACTTTCTGGCTCCCTGAGATTCTGTAGTCTCTTATATATTTCCTGCACCAGGAAAATATATTTCGTAGAACCAATTCTTTGTCCTTAGGAGGCTGGTTCTGTTTTGCTGGAGAAGGGTATTAGGAACTGGGCTCTAGTTGTGCTCCTACTAAGGAATCAGGCCTTTTCAGCTAATAGAGCAAAGAAACATATATGTCTATGTGTGTGTGTGTGTGTGTGTATTTAAATATATTTATATTTAAATTTAAATAATTAAATTTAAATATATTTATATATAAATATATGTATATATTTATATATATATACACATAGACTATATATGTCTATATATATTTTCTATATGTTATATATATATATATATATATATATATATATATATAACCATCTTTAACCCTATTAAACTAAACAGGAGTTCATATTAATGTTTCCAACCCTAATCCATTACTACATGATTCAATCTAACCTCCTACCTTGCATATTTAAAAATTTTACTCCTTCTGTGAGATACCTGGCTCCAAAACCTGTCACACATTTACTTAATTTTTTACTTGCAGTATATATGGATAGCCGAATCTGAATTCTTAATCCATACTCCCATGGGAAACAAATTAAACAACGAGAGGAAAGTTAGGTATAGCTTCTTTGCCTTCACTCTCAGAGATTCCACACACTTTTCAGTTACTTGGGTTAGTGCCTTTTTCTTCCATTTGTTTCACTGAGAGACTTTCATACATTTTCTTTTATTTTTGTTATACATCTCCTTAATTATGTAAAGATAAGAGAATGATGACAGTCAGTTCTCATTTTCATAATCTTTATGTTTTATACAGTTACTGCCAACACTGAATTAGCTAGTAGGAAACCATTGTTCCTAGAGGAAATACAGGGTTAGGTTCCTGTGAGCATCTGGTTACAACATATTCATTAACTTATCAATATTACCTATTTTATGTATTTTTCTGTTGAAAATATCTTATTAAATATATATATTATTGATTCATTAAATTGAACTCAGTGATGACAACACTTAACTCCTGCCTGAATAAAGCTTATCTAACATGCATATTTTCTCCATGGGGCACATCACATCTTTCTTGTGCTTAGGAACACTAAACTGCACTTTAGAACTATGGTCAGGGACTAGCTTAAACAGAGAAGTCACTGAAAGAAAGCATAAAAATACAAAAAGCATAACATATAATAGACTCAAAAGAACACCTGTTTTCAGTATGAGAGCTGAACCAAGAAATCTGTGCCTCCATGTTTTGTTACAATTTTTCACTTTTTTTTGTTAAAGTTTTTATTTAAATTCTAATTAGTTAACATACAGTGTTATATTAGTTTCAAGTGTATAGTATAGTGATTCAATGATTCCATACACCACCCAATGCTCATCATGACAAGTGCACTCTTTAATCACCATCACCTGTTTCACCCATCCCCCTCCCCAACTCCCCTCCAGTTTGTTCTATACAGTTAAGAGTCTGTTTCATGATTTGCCTCTCTCTCTTTTTCCCCTATGTTCACCTATTCTGTTTCTTAAATTCCACATGAATGAAATTGTATAGTATTTGTCTTTCTGTGAATGACTTATTAGCTGCTTCTCTATCAATCTACTTTCTCATCCCAAACTCTGCCTTAGGTAACAAACAGTCTGTTCTCCATGAACTGGTGTTTCTGTTTTGTTCTTAGATTGTACATATAAGTAAAATCATATGGCATTTATTTTCTTCTGTTTGACTTATCTCACTTACTGGCTTAATGCCCTTATTTTACTTAATGTCCTCAAGGTCCATCCATGTTGTTGTAAATGTCTCCTTGTTTGACCTCAGTTGGGAATGTGAGTGTTAGATGACTCAGAATATTTCCAACTCTGTGTATGTCCATGAAAGATTGTGAAAATGCCATGAGTAAGGATTTGGATATTACAAATAATTTTTTAAAGATTTATTTATGTATTTATTTGAGAGAGAGACAGTGAATGAGAGAGAGCACGGGAGTGGGCAGGGTCATAAGGAGAAGCAGACTCCCCACCAAGCAGGGAGCCTGACATAGAGCTTAATCCCAGGATTTCAGGATCATGACCAGAGCCAAAGGCAGATGCCCAACTGACTGAGCCACCCAGGCACCCCACAAATAAGTTCTAGTGAGGAGGCTAATTCACAAATACAAAATCTGTGAATAATGAGAAACAACTGTATTAAGCATAAGTGACCCATATAATATACAAATTCTACTAAACCTGATGTAACGTAATTTTATACATATTAGCAATAAAGTATGTAAAATGATATGTGTGCTTTACAAAATTGAACAGCTCTTTCTTAAAAGTAAATTTTCTATGTTTTCAAGAGTAGAAAAAGCTTAAGATAATAATAAAACAGTTCTCCATTAAAAAGATCAGTGAATAAATGACCAAGTATAGTTAATCACTTGTGAGAGAAGCAGAGTGATAGTTATAAAGGGAAGAAAAAGTTTAATAAAATTAAAAAAATACCACTAAGGAATATATCTATTTGGTAAAAAAATCATTGGTGAAAAATACTGTAAAATTAAATGCTAAATCTTGCCACATGAACTATGTGTTGTAAGAATTAGAAAGAGGTGGGATCCATGAGATTTAGAGATATCAGAGAGGGTTTGGAGATAATGAGTTGAGATGGGATAGAAGGATCTACATGGATCGAAATTATGAGAGGAAAGAACTTTCAAGCTCTAGTAATAATGGGAAAAATAAGGCAGAGGCTTGGAGGTCATGGAGATGTTTATGAATCATGAATAGAATGAAACTAAAGAATTGAAACTAGAGAATTTGTTTATGAGACCAAAAATAATAAATCAGGGAAGAGGGTGCAAAATCAGATTCTACTTAACCTTAAAGTCACATAGGAATTTCAACTGTACTCAGTAATAATAATGATGGCTAACATCTATTGAGTATTCTATACCAGGAAAGAGCCAAAAGCATCACATGCATTGTCTCATTTTTTTTTTCCCTTCACAATGACTCTGTGTGGATAAGATTATTATTTTGCTTGTTTTTATAGGTGAGGAAACTAAAGTTTGATGAAGAATAAGAAGGGAATGTGCTTAGAAGGAAGTAACACTCGTACAAACTTTAGGGTTAATCACTGAATAGATATGAAATAAGGAAATTGAAACCTCTTTTACATTAATAGAAAAACAGTTTGACCAGAGCAGCACTTAGTAGTCTACAGCTAATTATTTCCCAATACTGAGAAACTGCCTTTTGAGAACTCTACCCACTGCTCTGTGAATTATAAAATTTTCAGTCTGGCTAATGCCCCAGAGCAGGGGAAAGAACCTGTTGAGGCAATTAGAGAGGAATTAATTGGCTCTACACTAGGGACTGCATGAAACCCCCCCCCAACTCCGCAACATATTATAAAAGCAAGGCCTGAGTTAAGCTGTCTCTGAGCAACTGAACTACAAGCCAGAATGAAGCTAAAGAGTGTTTTTCAGAATACAAAAATATTCAGCACCTAAAAATGTAAAGTTTACAATTTCTGGTATCCAATCAAATATTGTCAGGCATACAAACAACATGACCTATAGTGACAAGAAGAATCAACCAATTGGAATGCATCCAAAACTGTCACAGCTGTTAGAATTAGCAGGCAAGGACATTAAAACAATTTTAACTGACAGCTATATAAAAACACAGAAGTGAAGTGGAGTCAATTAACCTTAAAAGATGGTTATCAAAGAGATGAGGTAATTAGTTCTTGGACTAGAGCCCCAGTATTAGAAAACAATATGATCAGATGGTTGTAAAAACCAACACAGAGATGGGAAAATATAAAGAAATTCTTAAAGGACTGTGTAGAAGAGACAAAAATGTTGTAGAAAAAGCTGTCAAATTTGGAGTCATTCCATGAGTCTCAGTCTCTGTCATTTATGGCTTTTTTACTTTGGGCAAAATACTAACCACTGTGAGTCTCAGTTTCCTTATTTGTAATGTAGTAATAATAATGATGCCACATTGGTATCAAAGTGCTTTAAAATCAATGACACACTGCATATATGATACATATACATATGCACGCATATACATTTATACTTATGCACCTCAGATGTACACTCAAACACACACACATATGTGTATTCCCATGAGTTTGATATGTGATATGCTAATAAACATGGCAAATGGGTTTACATAGGTCAACATCATGAGATGCTGGAAGAATAGAGCATCATTATTTTTCATCAGCACTGAAAGACCTGTTATTTAGAAATGTTTTATAAAGTGTATACTGCTAAGCAACAGAACTCTTAGATTTGTGTTCAGGACCTGTGGTGAACACAAGGGCTTTCAAAATTGAAGAATAATAGAATGTTCACCTTGCAGCTTACAAATAAAAATGGGTTCAGGGAAGCAAGAGTGTTACCAAGTTAGAGAAAGAACTCTTGTGAACCCCTGCAGGCTGTCAGGATTATGACAGTGGAAGACTTAAGAATGTGTTTATGTTGAGGGAAATTGGAAGGGAAGGTGAACCATGAGAGACTATGGACTCTGAAAAACAATATGACGGTTTTGAAGGGGCAGGGAGTGGGAGGTTGGGGGAACCAGGTGGTGGGTATTGGAGAGAGCACGGATTGCATGGAGCACTGGGTGTGGTGCAAAAATAATGAATACTGTCACGCTGAAAATAAATAAATAAATAAATTAATTAATTAATTAATTAAAAAATGTATACTTTCACAGTTTACTAAAAAAAAAAAAAGAATGTGTTTATGAATGAAGGAAAGACTTTATGAAAGAAAGGAATAAGACTTGCTCACTTTAGTGGTAAGATCACAATGGGGTTATCAGAGTATGAAGAAATATGATTAAGAAGAACCAAAAAGCAACTCTAAAAAGTTGGATTGTGAATTTCAGCTATGTTTTCAGTTTTTGAGTTCTGAAGAAAATCACGAAAGAGCTTGGCTCTTGGAGATGGGTGAGTAAGGCAGATCTTACTGGGTACACTCATTGCTGTGTTTATAGTTCTTTACAGAAAGAAGCATTGTACTTTATAATTGAATATTTTTGGTAGGATAGTTTGGCTATGTAAAGAATTGAGAAGGATAAATCAGTATTTTCTTCTGACTTGTGATTTTATTCCTTCCAATAGAAACATAATTTTAATGAGATACTTGAAACAAAGAGTAGCTAAAAGGCATAATACTATATACATCTCGAAATTTCCCAATGAATTTGAATTTTCATCCTACATACAGATTTGAATAAATAACGAAATTCAAAAGTAAACCAAGTACCTTACAATCATAACATAAATAATTATACAGGCTGCCATACTTGGTAGAATATTGGCTTCTTTTAAGAACACACTTTTGTTTTCTGTAATGGATACAGTCCTTCCTTCTTTTTCTCTCTACGTATATATGTACCAAAGAAAATACTTTTGATAAGAATACCATGATTGAATGCAAATGTCTCTGCCATATTCAGGATCTTGTTATTATTAATAATATCACTAGGGAAGGGAGGATCTGGATTCTGTAGCTTGGCTTTAATGCTGGTCCTGACTTTAAAAGTGTAGATTGATATGAAGCAAGAAAATGAAAGCTTAACTGGGTCTTATAATTCCTTCTTCATCTATGAATCTTTTTTCTGATGTGCTTCAGAATTTTTCTGTACTGATTTATTTATTTATTTATCTATCTGTCTATTTATTTATTTATTTTTACAGTAAGTGAAAGAGTATTGTAAGCATTCTGAATCCCCAAGATGAGCACTTTGCAACTTAGTACTGCCATGTGATTGTAGGGCTGTATTTGTGATTATCTTTCTTGTTGCATATTGGGAATGAGTAACTATTAACCTGATGGTATCTAAGATGTAAGGTGTTTCTTCTCAAAATGGAATCTTCACGTACACTAGGATCTATTAAGGCATTTTGGTAATCAGTGAGTTCTCAGTTTCTTTATTACATGCCTATAACATGCACACATGCATGCACACACATTCACCCATCACCCCACCTCCTCCAATGCACGCACCCATTCTGACACACCTACACATATATTCTTTGTCAGGAGTTTTATTTAGTTCCTTTCTAAAAATGGGGCACCTGGGTGGCTCAGTTGGTTAAGCATCTGTCTCTTGATCTCAGCTCAGATCTTGATCTCAGGGTCATGAGTTCAAGCCCCATGTTGGGTTCCACGCTGGGCATGGATGTTACTTTAAAAAAAAAAAAAAAGGAAAAAAAACAGATGTCACACCACTGTTGACTCTGGGACCCAATTAAGCATGCCTCCTATTCTTCCTCTCCTAACTTCTGCACATTCACTCAGGATAGAAAAGCAAAATGTACCACATGATGGTTAGGGATGCTGCAAGAATCCCACATTCACAAAACAATATTTTCAAAATGTAAAGCATCTTAATATCTATTCCTTTTAAAATTAAAATTAGTAGTGAGATCATTAAGACAATCATGGCAACTTTCATGAATTAAAAAAAAAAAAAATGTCATTCCTCCAAAAAGAGTAAAGCAGGGACTCCAGGGAGGTTTATCTGAATTCCAAGTCCATGCTTATTCTACTTGGTGTATGAAAGATGCATAGCACATCTCTACTGCAGTTGTGGATATCTTTAAATATCTGACTTAGAGTGCTTATTAGTGATTGTGTGACACTCAATGAATATGACTTGGACTTTTCAATTCAGAAAAGTGTATTATACCTTAAGATATGCAATCCAAACACCTAAAACAGAAAAATATACCATGACTTTAGAGTATCATTGAATGTATCTAAGCATTAAATAAGGATGGCATATATATGGTAATTTTGTTCAAAATGTCCTATCTTGTGCAGATCTGCAAAACTGATTGCTTCCTACCTTTCCCACCCATTCCTTCTAGTGCACACAACTCTGGGTAATAATTAGAAGTAGGAGAGCAATTTCAGTGAGCATCTAATACTGTTGCTCTGATTACACACCAGTAGACACAGATCATAAGAAGACTGTACTTCTGTAAGTATTAAGGCTTTGTTTCCTTCTAGGCATTGTTGTTAGTGGATAGAAATGGTTGCACACAATGGTTCTGCAGCTACATAATTACCTATACTGACCTGTAAATAGGAGAAACAAATTGTGCCATAGCAAAAGACTCTAACACAAAAACTAAACCCAACTTCCTAATCTTTTATAAATATTTCAAACTAATACCATCATATCCTTACTCTTTTCCTAGTGCAATCCCTGTCAGATTTCTCTTCAGACATTTCCCATGATAGGACTAGTTCAGCACATAGTTCTATCTCTAAATAGTATATTAAATTTGCATGTGGTTTTCCTTATAAATTACTATATGGTAGGAACCCTATTGCTATGACAACCAGGAGTGGCAGCATCACATTATCTAGAATCTAAATAATGCTTACAAAAACCCCCACTTGCATTCGATCCCACATTGTTATAATAATGTACAATCGCTGAAGTTCTTGCATTGTTTATTTTGTTTATTTATTTACAAGATCTTAGTAACCTTAACACATTCTCCCGATTTCATATACTACTTCATATTTGATTTTTCTTCTAATTAACATTGATTTCTTTTTCCCCACACCAATAATGTAAGTTCTCATTCTGATCAATATTATATTTTTTAATGGCACCAACTATATTAATCTTGAGTCAAGTCAGAGTGAAAAATTCAAGATGACTTTGATCTAATTCATATTATATACAATCCTGTAGACGCAGCTGATGTCACGCAGAAATCAGAAATAAAGTTATTTAGATAACATATTGGAATGTAGGCTGACTAATCTGCATTTATAGTATGTGTTATGGAAATAGTATATGCTGATATTTTAGGGCACCAGAGGGATTTAACATAGTTCAGCATGGCTACAAGGACTAAAGAAACATCAGGATATAGATCATATTATGTGTTTATTGGAGTCATAAGCATAGTACTGTTTCAGTGTCAGTGCTAGAAAGTGTAGAACTATTTCCATTCATTTATTTTTTTTTTTTATTGGTAAGTCTCTGTTGTATGAGGGCCAAAGGAAAATGATGAGAACTCAAAGATGAGAAAATCAAAGTCCTGTTTCTCAAGAAGATAGTTTAATTGGCAACTCTAGCCACTTATTTCCTTGATTACTAAAAAATAGATATTTTTCTTTTCATTCTGACAATTTAAAAATCAATACTTATCTTAAGAAATCAGGTATACATGCACAGTTTATCTTTTCCCCTTAAAAGAAGTTTTAACTCAATCATACTGTATCTAATTGATTCCATTTCAAATCAAGGAAATACTTCATTTCTATTTGCAATAAACAAAGCAATTTAACATATGTTATCTCTTTAGATGTTATGGCAAATAGTCTAGGCTTTGCAGCCAGGGCATATGAGTTTAAATCCCAGTTTTCTTACTTACTTCCAAAGCCTTAAGTATCTCACCTATGGTTTCTGATCTCTGATTTCTTTTTGTTGCAGAATGAGCATAATTGCTTATAGGTGGTTAAAGGAAATTAATTTCAGGAGTGTTTTTCATGTAGTGTTTACTTAATAAGTAATAGCTAGCTTCACAATTACCATTTCATCCAAAAAAATTTATTACATTATTTTATTATTTATGAAGGTAGAGAATAAACAGATGTCCCAAGTGTTTATGACTCTTAATTATGTGTTTTTAAATAACAGTAATTTATATTTTTTGAATCATTTGCCTTCTGGCTATATTTGATGAGCTCTTGTGTTACATGTAGAGTTATTATATTGGAAAAGCAAATAAGTTTCCAGCTACTATTTAAAAAGAAAATAGAAAAATTTCAGCAAGATTACAATCTAAGCAGGAGAATAAGTTGTTTATCAAAAAGAAGTTGGTGAGGATGTGAAATGATGGTGCCATATAATGCTGAAGTGAAATATTGACCTACAGAAAGTCAGCAGGATGGGTAATTCGAGCTTGACAACATCAGAAGTTAGAGAGGTAAAGGAGACCAGTTCTCTGTCACCACTCCAAAGTCTGAAATGTGCCTCAGGACTCGCATATTTCTGTGCGTATGTGTGCATATGGCTCATAGGGAGGAACTGTAGGAAAGTGTATGGGCTTAGGAGGCAGACAGTCTTGTGTGGAAGTCTGGTTTAACCAACTATTCATTGTATCTTCAGAAGCAGACTACTGAACTTTTCTAAGCCTCAGTTTTCTCATTTATACAGTGGGTTCAATGATACATGACTTCAATAGTCTCTGTTTAGGCTGTTGTGGAAATTAAGGGGTTAATGGATGTAAAGTTCTTAACACTATGATACACATGAAGCATTCAAAAAATTGTGATCATAGCTCCAGTGAATAGAAACAATTCAGTTCCAAGTCATGAGTAAGAAGGTATAGAATGTATACAAAAAGGAAAGCATAAAAGATAATTTCGGCTAAGCTAAGTGTATATATCTTAAATTTCAAGTGAAATTGAAGCCCACATATTAAAGAGAATAATGAACTGATAAAATGGAGGAGGAACCTGATACACCTGCTGTTCTCAGCACAAACTACATTAGCTAATTAATTAAGCCGTAAATTTCTAAAGAAGAAAAGATCATATATTTACTGAAATATGTACCCAAAATTGACAGCTGGAGGAGGGACTGAGCTAGCAATGTTTATTTTTAAATTTTTTTTAAAGATGTATTTATTTATTTTAGAGAGAGAGAGAGAGAGAGAGAGAGTAGGGCAGGGAGGGGCAGAGGGGGATAGAGAGAAAGAATCTTAAGCAGACTCCTCACTGAGTGCAGAGCCCAATCCCATGACCCTGAGATCATGACCTGGGACAACATCAAGAGTCAGACGCTTAAGCTACTGAGCCATTCAGGCACCTTAGGGTAGCAATATTTAGAAGAAACAGTGTAAGACTAAAGATGAGAAGTCTAGCATTCCTGTCCTGTTTCTACCAATAAATGTCGAAAATCCACTTACCTTTCCTAGGCTCTATGTTTTACATTCATAAAATGAGCAAATTGAGCCAGGTGATATGAAAAGAGCCAGATATAACTTTAACATTAAACAACTTTAACTTGATTAAGAAAATAATTTAAATATTCTTGAAATAATAGAAGTAAATATAAATTTGCTTCTGTAAGAGACAGGAAAAAATATTTCCCCGAAGTAACTAACTCAGCATTATGTAATTACAGCCCCGTGTTAACCATTTTTGCAGAAATGTTTTCCACTACATATTTGTGAAGCTCTTTGGAACTATGTGTATGAGTTGGGATGTGTGCATGTGTTTGTGCATGGATATGTATGCATGTGGGTATGTGAGTATATATAGGATTGTGTGTGTGTGCGTGCGTGCGTGCGTGTGTGTGTGTGTGTGTGTGTGTTTATGTTGGGAGGGATACTGAGCAACATTTAACTGTGTTTAATTTTTCTTTAGGTTCTGTTATTGTTTTTTTAATCTCTTCAGTTAAAATGCAATTCAGAAGCATTAACTTAAGTTTTTTTAGGGGCCCTTTGCACTCAAATATTTTAGAGAAAAAACGGGCTCATTTTTTTCATAAAAATATATATCATATCATATTTCATACCATAATTTTGTTAAATACTGACTATCTCATTTGAGACCTATGTATAAGAAGTGTTTGTTTGTTTGTTGTTGTTGTTCTTTTTTTTTTTTTTTTCGTTTCTGTATATTCTTAGGAAACCCAAGAGCAAGGGAATGATTTTCTCATCTCTTTTCCATCAATAACTATAGAACAGTTACAAATACTTTATTTATATTTTTAGCACCTGTTTTGTCAAAAACACATTTCATCCTTCTTCCACAGCTTCTGTTTTGTAAACGGAAAGCCCTGTGGCAGAAACCAAAAACAAAAATGAAAGCGAATGAAAAGCAAAAGACTATTAAAATGATATTGAGTCTATAAGTAGGTTTGTTTGGGAAACAGATTACAATTGGTGACATTATTATTCTTTATTTCTTTTGCTTCTTATAATCCAGTCCTGAATAAAGTAGTAGTTTAAGTTTTCTCGCAAAAGTGTTATTTATCTTAGATATTTGAAAGACAGATAGAGATCTTTATTCTTCCCCCTACAATTATGGATGCCCAGCTAAACCATCTGATCTTAAATCAGCAGGATTTTCTTGAGCCGTAATGGCCAAATCTAGTATGTAGATTTTCACAGCTTTCCTGTCAATGTGCTTAATCAGTGAAATTGTGTTTAAGTTCAGAAGTTGTATTAGAGATCTACTACCCACCACAACTGATAGAGCTAAGGATGGGTCATAACTTCAGTGTCAGAACTGAAGGGATTGTGAGATGAGGGAGCAGGTCCAAATATATCCAATTACTTCATTACTGAATATGAGTGCACCATTCCTTTATCTGAAAACTTGAATATAAGCTGTCAGTGCAGGCCAAGTTGCATCAGCACTAAATATTAATAACAACCAAAAATGAAGAAATTAGGAAATGAGAAAAAAATAAGGAATATGAAATAAAATAAAAGTACAACCTCCAAAAATATAATGGTTACAGTAATACCTGTCCTAATTTGGGGACTATATTATTCTTACCTATCAATGATGAGAATGAGGAAGCTTGGATACCATTGAGGAAGGAGAGCACAGAGCCTAATCATATTGGAATCTGGCATGTCTATCCCTATTTTTAGGGATAGACAGAAAACTGTACTGTTATGAATAAAGGTCAAAGTACCTTATGCACAGGTAGGATTGTATGCATATATTGGAAAAGAGACCCTATGTTGATGTTAGATATATTAGTAAAGTCTTTTTTAAATGTTCTTCATGAAAGGAACCCAGCAAGGAACTCTGGACCAGTGACTACACCAAAAGGTCAGGGTCTCCTCCCCCAAAAACATAGAATATCTCACTTCTTAGACCAGTGTTTCAGTCTTCAAATAGTATGTGCCATGTGGCATCTACAGGAGGTTAACATAAAAAAAAAAAGATAAAATTAAAACCAAAGTTAGAAGTCAGAATTTTTTTCATTTATGAGATATAGAAATTATAAATGAAGAAAGGTCTGTTAGCTGTTCTAATATATCTTCTGTCTGACAGGAAAATGACGCCCTTGATTATCCTTACTTCAAACTGAACCACTCACAAAATATATTATTATTGAAAAAAATAAATTATCCCCATGACCATTAATTTTTTCTTAAAATGGGAATTGGCTTTTACAGAAAATTGTATTACATTTCATCTTTACTAAGCATTTTATTTCTATGCTTGGTATGTATTTGAATTACCACTTTGGTGGGAAGCCATATTTTAAGATGGTTGGAAAAAACCTTATTATCGTGTCAAGTGACTAATTCTGCTCTTTGTGAGAGGTTAATCTGAAGTTTTGATGAAAGGAATATTTAAATACTTTTGGGGGTGAGTCATTTATCAGTTTAAGGATAAAAGAACAAAAAGGATTGAAGGACTGTTTCGTTTGCTTTTTTACTCTTCTACCCTCTCTCCACCTCCCTCCATAACCCTGCTCTGTTCTTCTCTGAGGCCTTTCTGTGACATCTTCAATTCTCATTCATCTTAGGACATCTTGGTCTTCTTTTGTGACTGGGCTAGGAAGAGTTAGATGTGTACATGACATTTTGATATGGCTTTTTCGACCTACGCAACTTCCTTGACAAAAGCATTTTGATGCTAGAAGCTTTCTGACATGCCACTTTGATGTGCAATTTTGATGCAAGGTTGTTTCTGACATGCCTTAAAAAAGGCACTTTTAAGCTTTCAGCCTTTATTATTATCAGCCTCAACCTATCCCAGAACTAACTTCATCCCACAATAAGGGTGTGAGATGGGGTGGACTCCGTGCAGAGAGCAGGTGTTGGGGCTGGACAGAATGTACACAGAAGGTTAGAGACTCTGGGGTTTAGGCCAAGTCTGGCACAAACTTCCTGCGTCTGGGAGTCAATGCTTAACCAACTTGCACACATGATAACATTCACTGATCATTATGATAAGCACATGTTCATTCTCTCAGGACTCAGTGATAATCTGTGATTGCTTTATATTACATTCTTTGATTTTTTCCCATAAACTCGAAGACCCATGGAAAAATGGGTTTAAAACAGTGGGATCACTTACCATCTCTGAATGGCCTAAGACACTCAGTTCTTCATAACATTTCTAACAACTATCTCTCAGTACACTTATTATACATATTTTTATTAACATTCTGGAAACTAGGGGTGCCTGGGTGGCTCAGTGGGTTGAGCCGCTGCCTTCGGCTCAGGTCATGATCTCAGGGTCCTGCGATCGAGTCCGGCATCAGGCTCTCTGCTCGGCGGGGAGCCTGCTTCCGTTCCTCTCTCTCTGCCTGCCTCTCTGCTTACTTGTGATCTCAGTCTGTCAAATAAATAAATAAAATCTTTAAAACAAAATTCTGGAAACTCAAAATTTGGGAAACAAATTTGATGTTCCCTTAGAAATGAACCTATATAGCAATCTCAACATAGATCTTTATCTTATTATAGAGGTAACATCTAATCACAGACATTTGTGAATAAGGTATAAAATAAAAGCTCTTGGCAATTGAGGAACAAGAAACAAGATCTAAATTTAATGCTTCACAAGGCCATTCTTTCCTGCTATATTAAATTGTTATCAGAACGGTTGTGTTAAAATGTGTTTTAAAATAATCAAACAAAAAATGATTGTTTTTAAAGAGTTGAGCATTAGAAGAGGTAAATACTGTTAAATTTCTTCACCAATCCCATTTTTCTACATCAGCTTTATTAAATCTTGTGCCTATGTCTTCACTGAAGTGTGAGGCCTGGCTGGCTGGCTGGTCTTCACACCAAGAGGCCATCAACAGCATTGTTGTTCAGAAGAAGGATTGCAAATGCTATGTGGTCAGCACAGCAGTTGTCTTCATAGCAAAGGGCTACCACATTACCTGATGAGATCCTTGAGAACAAATACCCCTCAGTTGGAGGGAGAGGCTATCTTTCTCAATATTTTCCAGCCCCCATCACTTGTACCTGGCTGTGGGAAAGAGGTGAAATGGGAAGTATTTGAAAATATTTTGGGGAAAGACATGTAAGCTACATAAAATTTAATAGATTTAGGGGTACCTGGGTTAAAGTGGGTTAAAGCCTCTGACTTTGGCTCAGGTCATGGTCTCAGGATCCTGGGATGGAGCCCCACAACGGGCTCTCTGCTCAGCGGGGAGCCTGCTTCTTCCCCTCTCTCTCTACCTGCCTCTCTGCCTACTTGTGATCTCTGTCTGTCAAATAAATAAATAAAATCTATTAAAAAAATTAATGAATTTCTATTTCCCTGAGATGGACTTGAGGCATTTCCTCCTCCAAGGATCCTGGGGTGCGCTGTGCCATTAGTAAAGTCTACATAGGATATAAAACCCAGAATATTCTCTTCCTCCCTGGCTCCTAATTTACCCCAAGATTGCTATAAGTAAAAAGAAACAGTGTGTGTGTGCACACACGCATGCTTCTGTGTTGGGGAGAGGGTTGCTGTAGAAAGTCTTAGTAAGAATTACCTTTTATTTTTAAAATGAGTTGCTGAATAGATTAGTGACTCTGCATGATACTTTGGGGACTTCTTGAGTACAAGTAGTGGTATCTGAACTCATCATTTCTTCTTTGGGGATAGCTAACCTCTTCATGACTTTCCTTTACTTATTCTTTTATTTGATTTTTATTTTGTTAGCCAGAGGTTAAAATTTGTAAAAGAAATAGAAAACTATTCCTTTACTTATTCTTTTATTTGATTTTTATTTTGTTAGCCAGAGGTTAAAATTTGTAAAAGAAATAGAAAACTATTTTTAATATCTTTGCACTCTGGTATACCTTAACCTGGCACTTTTGTCCCTGAAAGCATGAAAACACATCCACACACACAAGCCACACTGGCTCAGACACACTCCGTCTCACTCTATGAACTTGACTCGTTATATATTGAAACACAGACTATAAAGATAACATAACTAATTTGTGACCCGGTTATTTGTTTGAAAGTAGTTGTATATGAATAGGATATAAATTATGATCTTATAAGTAAATAAAGAAAAAGTCCTAAAACAGGATGTAAGTCTCCAGTACGATAAGGTGTCCTTTTAATGGCCTGAAACACCAATTTAGCTATCAAAATTGTGTTCAGCTCTGAGGTAAAAATGATATGGAAAAAAAAGAGGTAAAGCTAATCTAGGCTGGTGAGTGTCTCAGTGAAAAAAATCTAGATATAATAAACATGATTTTGTTACTGAATAATTAAGTTGTCTTTTTAGTTTAGATATCTGATTCTCAAGTCCTTAGCATTTACATTTATATAAAAGTAGAGCATCTGTGTACAAAGGTCTGTTTTGTTTCCTCCCACAGGCATAAGGAATCACCCTAAAGGAGGGATAAGTGGAAAATGCAGGACTCGGGGAGTTCCCTAGCTAAGGTCAGCTGCCGTGTTTGGCACACACTAAATGATGGCGTGAGTAGTAGATGCTCTTCTGGGTAAATTAAGAGTCCTGTGGAGCATAAGAAATCTTCTGGTTAAGAGAGAGGAAGCACTTCCTTCCTTCAACTGAAAAATATATTAGCACAGGCAGAAACAGATTTTGCTAAAATCTACCACAAAGATGAAGCATAATCTTTTCCGTTATTTATAAATCTGTGTTTCTTAAAGGCTAACTGTGTTTCTTAAAATTCATAATGTGTACTCAAGCATTTTATACTTTTCTTTATCCTGACTAATCTAAGGCAGATACTCAAGATTTGGTCCAACACTTTTGTCTTTATTACCCCAAAATTTAAATTCTAGGGCTATTAAATCACAAATTTAATTACAACTTTGGTGGCTATCTAAAGGGAATTTTGTCATGTTTCTAGGAGATAGTATGACCTGAAAGGAAGTTTTTGAGAATTTTCACTGACAACATTCTTGTGATGGAGAGTTCCTTTTATTTGTTGATTATTTTATAGTTGGCAAATGTTTCTTTATGTGCTTTTTAATTTTCACAATCACTTTGTGAGGGAGGCAAACTCTAGCAGCTCTGAGAATAGCTTGGTTAGATAGTGGATTTCACATACCATGCTGGAAACAGAAGTAATGAAAGTCCCCTCTCTTCCTTTCTCAGCTCTGGATAAAATCCATGCAGTTGCAAAGAATCATACTTAATTTCATCTTAGATGTAGTTAGTGCTTGTCACAACGAGGATGGGAGACCTAAAAATGGGTTTGAGCCTTCCTCCCCACTCTCATCTCACTGCCATGATAACGTTATAAGAGGCAGAACTGGGAGAGATTGGAGGAGTTTGGGAATCAGAGTGATAACTGGAAAAGAAGTCTTAAGGATGGTGACCTTGGGCTCAAAAGCCCAACACAATTTTGTTATTGTTTTGTTATTGTTCTTAATATTGCTTTTTCTCTCCCCATTTCTCTCTGTACTGCTCCCTGCTTAAGTACCTAAGGAAGAGGCTGTTGTTCCTCTCTCTTTATAAGGATGACAAGAGAATTGAGCCACCCTTGAATACATGCCTCAACATTTTTATGTGCTATGATTTGAACACTCACTATAAAGCCACTCAAAATAGCTTCAGATGTCACAGGTTACTCATTTCTGCAGTGCAGTTTGAAAAAGTTTATGGTTGGGTTTCTAAAATATTTGTGTCACCTAGATATGGTTTAACAATGCATGCCCCTTCCATGTGCTTTGAGCCTTGTTTATTAGTAATTGTTTAAATCCTTTAAGGAAAATGATTATGTATTTTTATACTTACTGGTTTTCTTACTGGTTTCATACTTATGGGTTTTCATAGAGGAAACTGGAGTAAAATACCTGAGATTAATGATTGAAAACTACTGTAATATTTTCCTGTAAATATTTTTGTATACTTCAAGGTTTTACCTTACTTTTAACATATAGTATCATTCTGCAGAACTCTAACATTTCATAAATGTTAGCTCGTGTCTTAATTCCTTTTAGGTCTCTGGCCATGTTAATATATCTGACTGTGCCATGATATAGTGGTTGTTTCTACAGCTTATTGAAAGCTGTAAAATGCTTAGAACCAGAAGCTGTGTTCAGAAGACCCATGGTTGTCATGGCAGCCATGAAATCCTTAGGTGTTTCACAGTAAGTATTGATCAAACAAGCAAATACAAGCTGTTTTTCAAATTTGGTGACCTGATTGTCCCAGATCATTTAAAAAGTCTCTGCTAGGAGGAATAAGTATCTTTGAAAAATTACAGAAACAAAACAATAGAAATGTGTTACTAAAATAATATATTTATTTCTTACATGTTAAACTTTCATATTCTATTTCATTCACAGTTGGGAAGGGAAGGATATTTGTACCAGTTATATACATGAACCAAATTGACAATATATTCTTGTAATTTCTAGACTTTAAGTGCTGTGAAGTGTGTAAACCTGGTGATTCACAGACCTGTACCCCTGGGGATAAAAATATATGTTTATAAAAAATAAAAAATTAAAAAAAAAAATCAGAACATAATACCTAGAGCTAATTCACCGATTTTCAGTTATCACTTTTTACACATTTCCTCCTACTTAAAAAAAAAGTGTAAAAGAACATAATAATAGCTGTGCTTTTTGAACTACCATTATCACTCTCATTTTATACATGGAAGAATCAAGGCTAGATGGATCTCTAAGTTTCTTCTTAAGCATTTATATGTAGAATCACTGAGATTAGGAAAAATACTTCATGTAGTAAGGTACTTTCCCCTGTATGCCTTCTTTCCATCCATTAAGCAAACTTATCAATATTATATATTCTAAAGAAGCTCAATATGATTTTAAAGGAAATTAGAAGTAGTATATCACCCAAAGTTATTCTATGTATTTGTGATATTGCCCCAATGCATTTTATTTCTATGTATATTTTTAAATATAGCACCAAATTCTAGAAGAAATATTGATCAAACAATTTAAGATAATATAAAATGGAAAACCTTTTAAAAAACTATAAACTAAAAGTATATAAAACTTCTGCTTGCTTTGCACCTTAATAAATTTAATGAACATATTTAATAGCACTCCAAAGGGTTTATAATAGAAATACTAACATAAGCCAGACTCTAGTCCAAGTAAATATGATTTCCTATTTAACTTCCTAGGCTGTAGAAAAACCAAAAAGTAACATGTTAAGTATGAGATAGTCAATCTTCAGTGCTTTTCATCACCTCACTATACTGCCTGGTGATCACATGGTTTCCAAATGAATGGCAAAGTCATCCTTTCATTATTATGGAGGCAGGCTATTCTTCAGGCAGTGCAAGACCAGGGGACAATTACTTACCTATGAACCTATGGCCTTTTCTATGTCCAGCTGGCAAAGCCCTCTTCACCCTTCCCTTTAGTCTCCCTTTCCAAGTAACTACTGAGTTCTGAGGTCCAGCACTATAAAATAAGAATGAAAGCAATCAGTTAAGAAGGACAGGAAACACAGATGAGGTCTTTCATTCATCTATAAGATCCATTTCCAGATCAAGCTAGATCATGCATAAAATGTTAATCTTGGTATAGGGGGTTGTGAGAACTAACTGGAAATAGAAATCAAGATCTATATCCCTTTTCCCTGTGCACAGTGTTACCAATTGTATGTAGCCCAGTAACATAGTAAGTACAATATGGTGACACTCAGAAACTTATCTGCTCTTAGAAACCCAACATGGTTTTACCACCCAAACACATGCTCTCAACGTTTTGTTTTGAATACCCAGACCAAGACTTTCAGTTTCAACATCCTCAATCACAGCTACTTCTTCCATAATGTCTTATATATTTGTATTGCTGGTATTTTCCATATTGTTTCATTCTTCTCCTCTGTGAACCTGTTTGACAGTTATTGATCTTGTAGTCTTTCCTTCAAGTGCTGCCAGAGCAATATGCTGAACACATCTATCTGCTCATATTTCCGTATTCTTCAAAATCCCTGGTTAAATGTACATAGTAATACCTAGTACCTGTTCAACAAATGATGATATCCCCAAGACCATAGCAAAGATTCTTAACTCTGGGAGATGGAGAGAAGTGTCTCATCTCCAGGAAATCAGAGGGAAGATTTGGCAGTATATAACATAAAGAAACATGTTCAGTACATCTATTATTTTCTTCATACAAACTACTGAAAAAAATAACAAAGCATTTTTTTTTTTTGGCATGGTAAGAAAATGTACAAGATGGTCAAGCAAAACAAAACAAAACAAACATTTTTTTCCTTTTATCCCCTTTTCTTAATTTTAATTTAGTTTTATCATGATACAAATACTTAGTGACATTTACCTTCTTTTAAGTGTGGGGTGCCTGTGTGGCTCAGTCGGTTAAGCATCTGCCTTCAGCTCAGGTCACAATCTCAGGGTCCTGGGATTGAGCCCCATGTTGTGCTTTCTGTTCAGGGGGGAGCCTGCTTTTCCTCCCCCCCTCCTTTCTGCTGCTCCTCCTACTTGTGGGCCCGCTCTCTCTCTCTCTCTGTGTCAAATAAATATATTAAATCTTAAAAAAAATAAGTAAAATAAAATTTTAAGTGTACCATATAGTATTGTTGACTATCTATACAGTGTTGTACAGTGGATCTCTAGAATTTAATCATCTTGCTTAGCTAAAACTTCATGCTGATGTCTTTGTGAAACTGGCTTATTTCACTTAGCATATTATCCTCAAGATTCACCCATATTGTTGCATATTGCAGAATTTCCTTGGGGTGGCTAGGTTAAAAACCAAGAAACAGAAGACAACAAGTGTTAACGAAGGTGTGGGAAACTTGGAACCCTGTACACTCTGGGAAGAAATGTAAAACAGTACTACTACTCTTGTAAAGAGTATGGAGGTTCTTCAAAAAATTAAACATAGGACTAACATATAATCCAGCATCCCCACTTCTGGATATTTATTCAAAATAATTGAAATCAAGATTTTAAAAAGATATCAGCCCTTTCATGTTCATTGCAGCACAACTCACAATAGCTCTGATGTGGAAACAATCTAAATATCCATCTGTAGATGAGTAGATAAAATGTGGTATATACAATGAAATATTTTTCAGCCTTAAAGAATAAAGAACATGGTTTTTAAAAGGTTAAAATATATTGACCTTATAGTTAAAAAATCAAAAGGTTTTTGTATGTGTGTGTGTGTGTTTTCTTTGTATTTTTTTTTTTTTTTCTTTTTCATTCTGAGCCTTCAGTGCAGCCTCTGTGAACAATACAGGCTCACTCCACCATTTCACCTGCATATCCTGCTCCCTTCATCCCCTTATAACTGGAAGCACTAGGGAGAGAGTCAAGTTTCCTGAAACATACAGTGCCTCTAACAATTTCCTCATGAAGCTTTTCCTAACTCTCTTAATCAATTTTAAAGCACTGTCTTTCAATTATCATATGATCTATCTGATAGGAGGAATTTGAGAGGCAGGGCGGGGATGGAGGGAAGGGAGGGAAAAATGAAACAAGATGGGACTGGAGAGGGAGACACACTATAAGACTCTTACTTTCAGGAAACAAACTGAGGGCTGCTGGGGGAAGGGCTGGCAGAGGGATGGGGTGGCTGGGTGATGGACACTGGGGGGGGGTATATGCTATGGTGAGTGCTGTGAATTGTGTAAGAAGGATGATTCACAGATCTGTACCCCTGAAACAAATAATTCATTGTATGTTAATGAATTAAAAAAAAAAAGGCAATGTCTTCTAGGGGCACCTTCGTAGCTCAATCAGTTAAGCATCAGACTTAATTTTGACTCAGGTCATGATCTCAGGGTCATGAGCACAGGCAGAGGCTACTAAAGATTTTCTCTCTCCCTTTCCCTCTGCCCCTTCCCTCTGCAGCTCATGAGTGCACCCCTGCGCTCTCTCTCAAAACAGAACAAAACAAAACAGAGCACTGTCTTTTAGTCTGTTCACTTAACAAGGACAAGAATAATCAATGAAGTTATATCTAGAGTATGGTCTGCTTAATATTCATTAAATTTTGACCACATATCATAATGTTAGTTGTGATAATAACTTAAGCATTTTAATACCTCTCTACTCTACACATCAAGATAAGATATAAGCATTTTTAAAGAAGTAATGAAAGTGACTTTAAATGATTTGATTAGCTAGACTTTCCATGCCAAATATATCAAGTTATGCTTACTGTGAATACTATTTATAGGAGATACATAATGAAAATAGATATGTGATTAATAGAATATTCTGAAATATTCATAAGTCATTCTTGGCCAGGTGTTTTAAACATTGACAATTTTTTTTTTTAGTGAAATTTAATTTAATACTGTTAGGTATTTTGAAAATGACAAAATTTTAATGTAATATTCTAATTTAAAACTGAATATATTTTTGAGAACATATTTGAGATAAAATGTTAATAAATTTCACATCTTAAATTTACTACTGAAAAATTCTAAATGTACATATGCTTATCTATCACCTCTGCTTTGAATATTAGTTGACTTTTCTCACTTATTAATTTGTCAAACAGTATCTTCCTTGGAAGATTGTTCTAACAGCAGTAAAAAGAGCTTTGTAGGAATTCTAGAAAATACTTGAATGATCAGCTTTGCTCTGGTTAAAATTATGATTTTTTCAGAGTATATAATATGTTCTAAGAGTGAAGTCATCATAATTTTATAAATATTTATTTGATCACAAAATATATTTCTAAATTTATTGCTAAAAATCCCATTTAAATACATAAGCAGAATAAATAGAATATAAAAATTACAGGAAAATAACTCTATATGTATGTGTAATTTTTTTTATAACCCAATGTAATCAAATTTATGAACTGCATGTTTCGATCACTTAAAATAGTATTTTTGAAAACAGAAATGTTCAATATTTATGTGAGCATGGTTTATCATATGGCTTTTGTGTTCCCTCTTAGATTAACTTTCCATTCTGTGATTATAAACCCATTTACCAATGTTCTTTCTGTATACTTGTGATTTTTTTTTTTTTTTTGGATACATCTGGACTTTATTTGGGGAGATGCCATGTAGTTATGGAATGGACTATTCCTCCTTGTTTATTTGTTTGCTTATAATATGAAAGTCAGTACCCTTAAACTTCTTATGAAAAAAAAATCTATTTTTTTCCCTCTGAATTGATATGATACCTTTATTATATATCAATTTTAGAATTTTTATTCTGTGAAAGGAAAAAACATTTTTTTAAAGATTTTATTTATTTATTTGACAGAGAGAGGTCACAAGTAGGCAGAGAGGCAGGCAGAGAGAGAGAGGAGGAAGCAGGCTCCCTGCTGAGCAGAGAGCCTGATGCGGGACTCGATCCCAAGGACCCTGAGATCATGACCTGAGCCGAAGGCAGCGGCTTAACCCACTGAGCCACCCAGGCGCCCTAGGAAAAAATATTTTTAAAAAGCAGTTAAAACATCATAATAGCAAAGAGCTTAAGTTTGTGCAATAAAAATGCTCTTATTAATTAAAAAATGTGCATCCCAGTAAAAAATAAGTGAATGACATGAACATGAAATTTTTGTAAGTATAAACATCTATTACCAATACACATGAAACAAAATTTCTCTTCACTCTTAATCCAATGCAAATAAATGAAAAAAAATAGCAAAACAACTTTCTTTCCCTCGCCTTTAGAACAGAAAATTTCAATAAGTTTAATATAACACAGTTTTGGCAAGGGTGTGCAAAAACAGACCTTTTTGTACATGTTGCTGGAGAAGTGAGTTGATAGAGACTCTTTGAAAACAACTTTGATTATATCAGCTCCTTAAACTGCTAATCTGATGATGTATGTCATGGTAAATTGTATTTTGTAAATTTATCTTAAAATATACCTGCACTCTAAAAATTGCAGACTAACCTATAGTACCAGAAAGCAGATCACTAGTTGCCTAGCGAAGGGGCTTAGGGATAGGAGGGTAGCATTAAAAAAAGGTACACTTTGGGGAGTTGATGTATATATTCACCGTCTTGATTGTGGTGGTACAAAAAGTGTATTCATATGTCAAAACTTGCCAAATTGTATGCTTTATGTGCCACTTGTTGCATGTCAATTATGCCTTAATGAATCTGTTAGTAAAGTGAGGCACAAATATGAAAAAGTATTTGCTAAAAAACTTTTCTCGCATCATTACTTGAATGGGAACAACCTGTATCCAATACTCTCCAGGAATTATATCTAAAATAAAAATACTATCAACCAGAAAATACTTATAAATGATCTTTGATGTAAAAGTAATTTTAAGAAATAATAAAATAAGCAAAACTTTTGTACAGAAAAAATAAGACTGGAAGCAAATGGGTGAGAAATATTTAGATAATTTTTCCTTTTTTTGAAATATATATATATTTTCTAATATTGCTTAATAAGTATGCATTTTTATTTAAAAATAAATGGGAAAAAGCAAAAATTTACCAGATAAAAGGTGAATAGTATGAACTATTAAAGTCACGGAGTAAATCATACCAAATAATAGCAGCTTCATTGTCACAGAGTAACTACACTGTTAGCCTTTGCTATTCACCATTAAGAAAGTATTTTTTATTTTTGCAAAGTATACAGAAAAATATGATCCCAGATTTGTAGGAAAAAAATGCTAACTCAGTTGGCATTTGGTATGACTGTGGTTTCAATGTCAAGTCAGTTAAATCCTGCGCAGTACTATTCCCTCCGTGCAGATCTCTTCACTCAGTGACCCTTATGGGCCAGGGAGGTTTTCTATTCAGTTCTCAAAGACTTAATTTGCTGACTAGGATCAGAATCATGCATGTACAGCTCTGGGAAAGGAGCCCAGGATTTTTATAAATAACTTTATGGGTTGGCTTTCCTGAGCCCTCTGCAATCTCCCCAGTACTTTCTGACTCCCTAGGGCTTCCCTTTTCGGTTCTTTTGCCAGAAAGCTGAGGCTTTAGTTGCCCCACTCTGGTACATACTTCTATGGCCTTGCCAACATCTGAGGCTAAGAAAAAAACTACAAAGAAAAATTGCGAAGATAATTCAGCCCATGCTTTTGGGACCACGGCTGTACTGATTGGACGGGGAGAATCTACTCTGATAATTTTGGTTCCTACGGGGTCCCAATGCAGGTAGTACTGCAACACATACTGAGTTGATTGGAATCAGGACTAGAGAGCTTCTGCTAGAGCTCTCTGTCTGCACCCAGTGCCCACTTCCAGGTTTGGGGCTATATGACTTTAGGCTGGGCACACTGGAGGAAAGAAAATTGATAGACTTACCACTGATTCTTTGATATTTCAAATTGCCATCTTCTTATCCAATCTACCTGCTACTATTGAATTTTCCGAGTCCTCAAATAGCAATTTCATACTTTCTGCCCAGATTTTATAGCTGCTTTCAGAGGGGAAGATGCGATGGAGTGTGCTTACTCTGGTACCTGGAACTGAAACTCAAGCAAATGCTTTCAATTAGTAAATTTGCTCAAGTCCTTCGTATTAATCAGTACAAGAGGGTCCCTTAACTGTTCCTTTGAGTAAAGTATACAGGTGAAGTCAATGAAAAATTTATATATTATTGGATTTTTACTTTATGTAAAAATACATACATATTAATATTGCACTTTAAAATTAGCCTTATAAGTATTAATTTTTCTTAAGCTTTTTCTTGGTTAAGCCCATAAATGGTATAGAATTATTTGTCTCTTTAAGTATGTGGGTTTACCATTCATTAATCACAACGTGCAGTTCATATCAGTGACATCAACAAGCTTAATTTTTTTGTTGACGTATAATCAACATATAACATATTAGTTTGAGGAATTTGATTAGTTTTATTTGCATTTCCTTGATGATTAGTGATATTGGACATCTTTTCATGAGCCTGTTGACCATCTGTTATGTCTTTGGAAAAATGTCTGTTCAGATCTGCCTGTTTTAAATCAGATTGCTTGTGGTTTTTTTGTTTGTTTGTTTGTTTTTGTTTTTTGGTTATTGAATTTTAGGAGTTTTAAATGTATATATGTATTTAAGCGGGGAGGGGTTGTTAAGAGAGAGAATCTTAAGCAGTGTCCACACCCAGCATGGAGCTTGGTGCAGTGTTGGAGCCCATGATTCTGAGATCGTGACCCGAACCAAAATCAAGAGTCAGGGGCTTAACAGACTGAGCCACCCAGGCATCCTTATATACTTTTTATATTAACCTCTTGGCAAGATTTATTTTATTTTATTTTATTTTATTTTTTTTTAAAGATTTTATTTATTTATTTGACAGAGAGAAATCACAAGTAGATGGAGAGGCAGGCAGAGAGAGAGAGAGAGAGGGGGAAGCAGGCTCCCTGCTGAGCAGAGAGCCCGATGCGGGACTCGATCCCAGGACCCTGAGATCATGACCTGAGCCGAAGGCAGCGGCTTAACCCACTGAGCCACCCAGGCGCCCCTAAAAAGATTTATTTTAAACTTAAACATTGATTTTACATTTTGGAAACTTTTAGAACAGATCCTATTCCTCTAGATGTCAGACTGTCTGTCCTTTACATATTTGAGTTAAATGCATCTGTAGTAAATGAGAAACACAGAAAAAAGAGAGTTCTAAGGATAGAGAATGAATCAGTTGGAAAAGCTTTGCATTATACACATGAATGTTAGAGTATCCTGGATAAGAGAGATGTCTTACTGATGGTTATGTGCATATCAATTAACCAGTGTTAGTCTACGTTTAGGGAGCAAGCTTAACAAATTCAGAGACTGTGGGGCACTGACTGGGACCCAGCAATCTCTCTTAAAATTAATTTTCAAATTTAGATTCATTTTAAGGCCCAAATATTCATCTTTATACTTGTGTAATTAAAAGAGCATTGCTCACAAATAACTGGGGCTAAGGAGATTTTGCATTTTTTCTATTACCCAAGAGAGATACAGAACTAGACCACTTCTCTTCCTCTCCACCACTAGTTTCCTGGTTTAAGTCAACGGCATCTCTTTACTACCCTGTCTTTGCAATAGACTCCCAGCTGATCTCCCTGCTTTCCACCCTGCTCCCCCAAAATCCAGTATCTGCAGCAGAAAGAATCATCCTTTCAGAACTTAAGTCACATCCAGTCACTCCTCTGCTCAAAACCCTCTAATGGGATCCCTTCTCCACCAGAATAAAAGCTGAACCCCAAGCTTTACAGTGACCTATAGTGTCCTACATAATTTGGAACCACGATGTCTCTAACCTCACCTCCTACTAATATTTATTCTACCCTCCTTTTTTCAGCCACATTGTCCTCTCTGAACTTGTTTGAATGTGGTAGGTCCACTTCTGTCCCAGGGTCTTTGTACTGGCTCGTCCCTTTATTGGAACTCCTGTGTCTCCTGCACACACAGAGTTCACTTCCTCCTTTCCTCCAAGTCCTTACTTAAAAGTCATCTTTCATTGCAGTCCTCCCTGGCCACCCTGTTTGAAAGAGTGACTCTCACCTCCCTGACCTGCACTATCCCCTTTTCCTGCTTTATTTTTTCTATAGTTGTTATCACTGTTGGATAGTGATCACTAATTCTTATCTATATCTAGGATACTATTTTGTTTTTATTTGGTGTATGTATTAACATATTATCTATTTTGCTCTCCTAGATAGTACACTGCACAATAGCACACAATAATTGCTTTGTTCACTGCTACTATATCCCCAGGGTCTAGAAACGTGTATTAGCATGTAATACATAGTTGACCTATATTGAGTTAACAGGTATATTCTTTAATAGGTGCTTATATGTATAAAGGTGGAAATCAGGGAGCATACCACCGATTCTGACAGCTTTCCAATAGCGATAGATTTCTAATTAAGAATATTCAAAGAAGGTCTTTGGGTAAGGAAGTAGAGACCTACCTCTTCTGGAACTTCCTTTGCAATAAAGGGAGTTTGATTGTAATAGTCTAGAGTTGTGGCAAAACCACTAGGGTCCATCTTTGGGATATTTTTCATATGTATCTTTGTTTTTCTTGTTTTCTAGTAACTGTCCTGGTTTCTCTTAGCTGCTTTATTATAGTAACTTCACAATTGTTTTTTCTCTGTGTCTTATCCCCCAGTCTATCATACATGTTACTTTTAAAATAATCTTCATAAAGAATGGCTGCAATTTTGTCAGCCCCCTACTAATGTGCTATTTCAAAGCATTCATGGCCCTTCCTGATCTATCATTTTTACCTTAGCTAGTAGAAATTAGTCCCCTTAAATATCTTTTCTTTTTGTGCAATTAGAATTTTTTTTCCTCTCCAAATTTACCTGGGGTGTTCTGTCTTCCAAGCTTTAGTGCAATGTTCTTGTATTCCTCAGTTTGCAATCCTACCCAAATAGTTCTTGCTCAGAAATACATGTATGAAATTGAAATCTGTGTTGATGTCATTCTAGGGAAGTAGCACATCTAGGGTTACCTTTATGTTGCCTGGGATTGTCTAGCAGGAATGACCAAAAAATATACTTATTCTATTTAAGCTGTCAACTCTGGCTTGTCTTCCATCTTCTGACTCCAAGGCACTTTTAGGTATCTCCATCCTCAATCCATGAGGAGATGTGAGATGAGGGATGGGGCTCTTCTTCTTCCCCAGTATTGGAATTAGTATATAGTTGGTACTAATCAGAACCAGATCAAGATTTTCTCACAGCCAAGATCCTAGAAAAATCTACCATCATGACACACAGATTGATGGTTCAAAAGTTTGAACTTCCCTGGCTTGGGGTTAGGGGGGGTTATGAGAGTTCCCTTAACAAATGTATTGGATAATTCAAGAAAAAAGAGATTATAAAATAAAGATTCTGTTGTGAAGATATTTTAGAAATGTGTTTAGGGGCGCTTGGTGGCTCAGTCTTTAAGTGTCTGCCTTTAGCTCAGGTCATGATCCCAGTGTCCTGGGATCAAGCCCCACACTGGGTTCCCTGCTTGGCAGGAAGTCTGCTTCTACCTCTCCAACTCCCCCTGTGTGTGTTCCCTCACTCGCTGCGACTCTCTCTGCCAAATAAACTAATAAAATAAAAAAGAATGTGTTTAGTCCACAGGATGGAGTGACTGACTATCTTAAAGATTGAAAAAAGTCTTTGTCAAGAGTTTTACTTCTTTCCTTCTTTTGTTCTTCCTTCTTATTTCTCTGTCTCTGCTTCTCTCATCCTTTCTTTTGTGTATTTATCTTACTGAAAAATTGGGAGCAGGGTAGATAAGCAGAGAGTGTGCTCTTAAAAAGTGATAAATCAGCTTGCAGGAAATAATTCATGTGATAAATCAATAGCAAGAAATTCTAGGTCTATGTGTAGAGGGCAAAATGTGAAATGAAGAGAGATGAGTTAAAACAGAGGTTGTGATTTAATTAGAAAGCACTGAATGAGAATTACATTTATCATTGTTATGAAAATGGGAATTTGGAAACAACTTGCAAATCATTACAGGATAAAATAATTTATATAAGGCACATATGGTTGAATATATATGGCTTGATTATAGGTCATGCTGTAAGTGTTAGGGATAATCCTTAAAGACCTGCATGGTTACACTAAGAATGACACAGTTATTTAAAATGATGATGAAAGTAGGGGGAAAAAAAGCAAGTGAGGCAAAGTGTGCTATGATGAGAGTGTCCAGATTTCAGGTTCTGCTGGGTCTCTGTTTTCTGCCTGTGAAAAATAAAAAAATAGAGTTCCAAGGCTGTTACCTGGTTCACAAGGCTACTGTCAAGATGAAATGAGAAAATACTTGTGAAAAGCATTTTGAAAAACTCATACATTTTCTACAGATTAAAGTATTAGTAGCAACTTTTTAAAAAGGAGGGCACTTAACACATCACAAAGTATTAGAAGGATAAAGTATTAATTCTCAAAATTAAGGCCATGTAAAGTTTTTAGTTTGTTAAAATGATTTCTAAGTGTGGAAGAATTTAGGGAAAATCCTAGAAAGGTGAAAATGTAGGGATACTCCTTAACCTCAGGCCTCCTAAAGGATGCTGATATCCTGTGTGCCAAGATCGGACCTCAGTAGTGAAGTCAATGGAGAGAGGGTAGCATGACCATGGGACTTTATAATCCAGCTCTGGGCAAATTATTATTAAGGGATAATATGAAAGGATTATGTATTGTTGCCAGAGCTCCTTTGCATTTCTGATTTTCGATGCTTTGCCCCCTAGGTTTGCTCCCTATTTATCTACTTTATTGGGAAAATAATAATATAGACTCCAATATATAAAATAAATCAAATAAAATAAAAAAATAAATACCAAAAATAAAAAGGTAATAAAATAGAATCAAAGAAGCAGATTTTTTTGCTTTTCTTTTTTTGTATTTCTTTAATTTTTGCTTTTTATAATTTATTTTTTCTTATTTTCTTTGATTTCTTTTTGTGCATACTTTAAAAAGCATCTTAAGTTTGAGAACTTCTTTTCTTTAAGTGCCTTTAATGTTGTAGACTTTTTTTAAAGGGGTAGTTTGCTATGTAATCAATATTTTGATTAAGTATTTTATTCTCTTTGTTTTCTAGGTAATGTGAAATTTTAGTTTTTTAATTTATTCTTTGAACCAATATATTTAAGATTATGTTTCTTAATTTTCAAAAAGGGTGCTTGAAGTTAATATTTATTTTTTATTTCTAAACTTTTGGGATATGATTGTGAACTGTGGCCTATTGTTTTTTTTTTTAATTTTAGTAGTTATCTGTGCTAAGTACATAGTCTTTTTTAAAAATTTGGCATATTTTCATGGCAAACCAAAATGTATATTCTTTATTTTATTGATTTGCTAAGTAGAGTTTGGTGATTTTTAGTTATTTAATTCCTCTATGTCTGTGCTTATTTTTAGCTGCTAGTTCTGTCAGATTTTGGAACAGTTACTAAAATATTCCAACTATTTTATATTTATCCTGTTCTAACTGCATTTATAATAGTATTTGGGTTAATATGTTAATAAGCTGTTGTTTATTTGTTACAGTGTTTATATTCTTCATAAATTAAGCATTTTGCCATCATAGAATTTCCCCCTCTACCATGTTAAATGTTTTTATCTATTCTTCGGTTTTTTGGTTAAGTGTTATCTCTCCACCATCATTTTCTTTTTATTTTTGTGTATTTATTTCTCAGTTCTGCCTGAAAAATCTTTCCCTTCATGATTTCCACCTCAGTTCTCAGTCTCTCAGGTCTATAAATCAGGTCTCAAACATGACCATCTTTTCCTTGAGTTCATCTCCAGAATATTTTATCTCTAGAATATTTTAATTCTAAAATAATGTTTTCCATTTTCAGAAAGTTTTTTTTAATACCATAATGGAACAAATGCCCTTGTTACTCTTTTTTGTTCGAGGCGTTAACTGTCTCATCGTATAGTCACATTCTATTTGGAGCAGCCCCTACGTGTCTGCTTGCTTGCTTTCCTACTTTGGCTTCCTCACTGGGGTTCATGCTTCACTGCTGAGACACTTCATGCAGGAGGGGATCTTTTAAGGAAAGGCAGGACCAGCATCTCTCCCTGGGGGCCAGCCGCCTACAGACCTGCAAATTGCCATTTCTCTGTCATGGATCCAGCTGCAAAAGCTGTCACCCTTTAGCCCTCACAATTCAGGTTGAAGCTGCTGAACTTTTCAGCTCTCTGTGGATTTATAATAGCCTGATCAACCCCCAAAGATACTCGTGGATATTTAGCTTCTTTTCTACTAGGGGCAAGATGGAAACTTATAATCAGTTTTACAAAGAAAAAAAAAAATCCAGGCCAAAGTCCAACTCATGTTCTGCTCCCCAACTGCACATGATGACCAGGCTATGTCCACCTGGAAAAAGGGGTACATAGTTTTCTACACAATCAGCACCATCTGGCTACCAAGCTGTCTGCCCAAAGGACATGCTTTATTTCTAATCATCCATCTAAGGTAGTCCTTTTCCTAGCTTCCCAAAGGCAGAGTGTAGGTGAGTGGAGGCTTTCCCTCTGGGATCCAAAATTCTCATATAAAATTCACTCTCATTCATCGATATCCTTTCTCTCTCTAAAGCTCACACTAATCCTTACTTCAGAATTCTCAGTGACAAATCTCTTCCCTCATTTCAAGGTCTGGGAGTAGGAGGAATGAAAATCCCTTACTATCTCTTGCCATCCTGGATTTTGGCAGAGCAAAAATTCTCATTTGAAACCTCCATGCCACCACCACCTTTAGACCCAGAGGTGGCTCGTCTTGGTGGAAGCAACTAATTGTTAACCTGGAGTTGGATGGGTGTGAGCAGCGTGGACTCATTGTGGTGCCATTTTCCCAGAATCTCATGGAATCTCTCTGGATATTACATTCTCAGAGACTATCTGTTCAAGTATCAGATATGGCAGTGTAAACTGAATACCAAGAATTGCCAAAGGGCCAGTCCCCCACTCACTTCTCCAGCCCCATCTAGCAGAACTTTTCCACTTGTTTTCTGCCAGTCCAGTCATTCTGACATTCTTGCAACGCCTCCGGTATTCTGTGCATCCTCAGGTTCTATGGATCTTCACATATGCGCTCCTTGTTCATGGAACTTCCTACTCATACCACACATATCAGGCCAGAGACTCCTTCCAGGCAGGCTTTCCTGAAGATGTCAGCCGGGTGAGTTTTTATGGAGGAGGCTGCATCCTCATTGCTCTTCTAGGACCTCTATGAACATTTATCCCCTGCACTAGATTGTAAGTTCTGTGCAGGCAAGCCTCCCCCGGAGCCACCTCTGGTGCCTGTGTGTGCAGCACCTGGGACGCTGCTTAAACACTAGGAGCCAACAGTATTTTTTTTATAAGTAACACCAGGAGAGGGGTGCCTTGGTGGCTCCGTGTGTTAAAGCCTCTGCCTTCTGCTCCCGTTATGATCCCAGAATCCTGGGATTGAGCCCCACACCAGGTTCTCTGCTCAGCAGGGATCCTGCTTCCCCCTTTCTCTTTGCCTGCCTCTCTGCCTACTTGTGATCCCTGTCTGTCAAATAAATAAGTAAAATCTTAAAAAACAAAACAAAACAAAAAAACAAAAACAAAAACAAAAATCCAACACCAGGATAGAACCCAGACACTGCATGAGAGTTTTCCTGAGGAATCACAAATCTCAATCATCTGAAGATAAAATTTGATGATAAACTAAGTAAATAACTTAGTAGTGAAATCTTATACTAAATTTTCTCACATTAAAGCATGGGATTCCCTAAATTTTTCTGTGAAGAATTTCAAATATATAGACAAGTTATAGGCATTTCATAATGATCATGCACATATTCCTCACTTAGATACCATTAACATTTTTGCTATGCTTGTTTTGTAACAAAGCTGTCTATTTCTTCCTCAACCCATTCATTAATTCATGATATTTTATGTATAAAGTAACAGATTTAAGTACATTTCCCCTTAAATACTCTCACATAGATATCAGTATTTAAAGCTTAGTACTTATATATAGGTAGTTTTCAGTCTTTTGAAGTTAAGTTTTACAAAAAAATGCATACATTTTAACTGTAAATTCATAAAATTTCTCATGAATGCATACCCATATACAAATCTGTATCAACACATACACATTATCATCATCTCAGAAAGTTCTTTCACACAGCACAGATAGGTCATTTGTAAATACAGTATAATATTACATTGTGTTTCTTCTGCAAAACTTTTCTGAGATATAAATGAGATGATGTAAAATACAAAAGCAATAATACAACTAAGTAACACTGTCACTGAACAAAATAATTTCAGTTAACACAAATCGTAAATAAATGGGAAAATAAGCACTTCATAACTTGTATTATGCTTGTTTTTAATGTTATGTCCTGCTCTATAAGCATCAAATAGAAGAAACGGGTTTTGTTACCCAATCTATTTTATTTTAAGTAATGAATTTAGTAAATTATCTAACTCTTTGATATTTAATTTTGCAATTTGTAAAATACAGAAGGTAAAAATACTCACAGAATTTGGAGAACGAAGACAGAAGTAACTGTTATTTTTTTTTTTAAGATTTTATTTAGTTATTTGACAGACAGAGTTCACAAGTAGGTGGAGAGGCAGGCAGAGAGAGAGAGAGAGGAGGAAGCAGGCTCCCTGCTGAGCAGAGAGCCCGATGCCTGGCTTGATCCCAGGATCCTGAGATCATGACCTGAGCCAAAGGCAGAGGCTTTAACCCACTGAGAGCTACCCGGGTGCCCCAACAGCAGTAACTGTTGATAATTAAATGAAATAATATGAAATCTTAGAATGGAGTTCCCTTTCCCTCTCATTGTCTTTGAGCTTCTTAGAGTTCAGTGGTGTATATATTAAAAGGTGATAAAATTAATTTATAATAGAGGTATGGCAGAAGGAGACAAAAGACATTTTTAAACTTTTTTTTTTTTTTGGTATAAGCACCAAAACCTGTATTTTTTATGCTATATTCTGAAGGCTTCTTATGAGTAAGACTAAAAATCTTATTTTTATAGTTCAAGTCTTTCAAGAGCTTGGTTATACCTTAGGTTATACTATATAAATAGTTCTACCTATAGCTATATCAAATGTTCCTGAAAATAAGCAATTGAATCTCAGAAAAGTTTAAGGTTTCAATTATTTCACAATGCTGTGGTAGTAAAAACATGAGTGGCTAGAGAGCAACATGGCCCAGAGATGATTTTTTAGCCATATTGCCTATGTGCATGTTGGCTCTGGCCCCACTAAATGTATAAACGGCAGCATGTTATTGCCTTCGTGTGCCTCTGTTTCCTCATTTGTGAAGTGGAAGCAGTAATATTTCCTATCTCATTGGATTGTCGTATAGATTTACTGTGTTTAAATATGTAAAGTTCTTAGAATGTTACCTAGCATATAGTAAATTCTCAATAAAATGAGCTCTCAATATCAGAGTTAGGCAGATGTAGATTCAAATACTGCTATCCTGTGTCACCTTGGACATGTTTCTTATCCTCTCTGAGTTTTAGGTTCCATATCAGTAATATGTGATTAATTAAACATTAAATAATAATATTAAGGGGCACCTGGGTGGCTCAGTTGGGTAAGCATCCAACTCTTGGTTTAGGCTCAGGTCATCATCTCAGGGTCCTGGGATCAAGCCCCATGTCGGGATCCACATTCAGTGCAGAATCCACTTGTCTCTCTTCCTTCCTTCTACTCCTACCCCCACTCATGTTCTCTCTCTCAAATAAATAAAATCTTTAAGAAAATAATAATATTCGTAGGGCAGTGACTTACATACAGTAAGTGCCTGATTGTTGTTCTTATTGTATTTTTCTTAGATTCCAGTTTTGGAAGGCATGGTAGATTACATACATTTTTAAATCAAGAATGAAAATGCAAAAGTTTGTTATTCCAGTGATTATTATTGTTTGCAGAGGTTTGGGAGTGCTTTTTATTTACCTTCTTATTTTTCACATAATGAATTGCTTTTGAATTCACCTTACATAGCTGGTATGTTTTTATGTTTGTTTGTTTTTTGTTTGTTTGTTTTAAGATTTTATTTATTTATTTGACAGACAGAGATCACAGGTAGGCAGAGATCACAGAGAGGCAGGCAGAGAAAGAGAGGAAAGCAGCTCCCCGCTGAGCAGAGAGCCTGATGTGGGACTCGATCCCAGGAACCTGAGATCAGGACCTGAACCGAAGGCAGAGGCTTTAACCCACTGAGCCACCCAGGTGCCCCTTATAGCTGGTATGTTTTTTAAAAAATTATATATCTTTGTATAGTTCTGCTTAAGTTACTATCTTCTCTAACTCATAAAAATTCTTCTCAGTATCCTGTGTGTATTTAATCTCATCAAGTTTGGTAAAACTTCATAAAATTATTGTATTATATTTTTGTTACTAGTGTTTATTAAGCATTGGTTTTAAAACCAAGATTTTCAAAAAAAGGAAGAAGGAAATTGAAACCATTTTCAATGTTTTCTGTGCACATTTGCACTGTGAAATCACTTGTAACAGACTCACACAACTAATTAGCAGATCTTTATTTTGCTATGTTTCTGGCCAAGTCAATGTGACAGGATATGGGAAGCCATACCAATTAACAGGCCTGAGCAAGCTTCTCATTTGACAAACATTTAATAAGCAATAAAATAGGAACTTGGAAGTTCTGAAACTCACTGATGGAAAAAAGAGAAGAGCTCTGTTGCTTATCTGGAATAAAGGAGGAACTCAATTAAGCTAACAAGATGCAAGCTGTAAAATAATTTTTTTTTTCAGGGTTGAGTTGAATTTTAGTTTAGCAAGCAACTTTGGGAGGTCACCTCGTCCTTTTCTTTCCTGGTCTGCATTAAAGCATAGCTGTGCAGCCCATGGTCTGCTTTCTTTCTGAGCAGTCCTCCCTAATGGAGATGGTGATGGTAGAATATTAGAATTCTGTTTAAAATGTTAATGAAGATCTGGTATTTAAAAAACTAGTTGTAAACTTTTGTAAATTTGTAGTGATCATCTTTTAATAATTGCAGGGGTTGATTTATGGCTGAGCCTCTCCCTGCCTCTTCCTGGTAGATCTGTGTGTGTTTGATTCTAATGTTGTTCCAGGCAGCTCACTACACCTGAAATACGTTCATGCCATCGATGTATTCTCCAGGCACTTTTTCAGGAACCAACCCTTCCCACTTTGCATTATCATGTTTCTGAGAGTCAATAATGAAAAGAGAATTCAAGACTTTATGGCTTGAATATTAATATCTGTATTTATAAGAAAATTTACTGTACATGTTGTCTATATCTCATTTATAACTGGTATGCTTTCAAAAAATTTATCACAGAAAAGGTGAACTGGCAAGATAAATGAAGTGGAAGTTCATTATTCAAATTAAAAATTATTTTCTGTCAACTGAAGGCACATAGCATTTTTATTATAAGATTTTAGTGCATATTAAATATAATTAAATTTTTATTTTAAAATAAAATGATTATTAATATTGATATAATTTAATTTAATTATCTTTAGTTTTTAAGTTAACTGAAGTGATATTAATGGCACGGATGAAGCTAACATTATTTAAAGTGGGCCTTTTTAACTGATCAAAATTCATTTATTCATTCAAACATATTATACACTGCCAATTTCATGAGATTTAATTAAAAAAATAACTTTATTGAACACAGACTCTAAGATTTTTTTTTTATCAAGATTTTATTTATTTATTTGAGGGAGAGAGAGTGAGAGAGGGAACACAAGCAAGGAGAGTGGGAGAGGGAGAAGCAGGCTTCCCAGGTAACAGGGAGCCCGATATGGGACTCGATCCCAGGACCCTGGGATCATGACCTGAGCCTAAAGCATACCCTTAACAACTGAGCCACCCAGGCAGCCCTAAGTTAGGCTTTTTATTAAGCCCTGGAAGCAGAGGTTAGTAGAAAGATATGGCTACTGCACTCTTAGTGCTAAGAAATTTGTATAAGAAAATCATTCATCAGTGGAAACTTTGAGCCTTAAAGTTTAGCCCTAAGTAACAATCTTTGTTTTTCTACTGAACTGGTTTATGTTCATTTGCTCTTTGGAAGTCCACTTATGATAAGTAAAGCATATATTGTATACACATATTATTATGTTCAAAGAAATATCATAACACTGTAATTGGCAACGTTATTAACAAGAATAACAAAAGGCTATGAATGCTTACTTTATACAGTACAACAAATTAACAGTTGACATATTTTGATCTTTAGACAGTGACTCTAGGTACCTTTTATATGCCAGAGAGTGTTCTTGTAGTCTTCTTAGTGAAATGCATTTATGCTTTTTACTGATTTTCCAGGTACAAAACTGATCTCAAATTCATTAATATTAATATGAGCTTGCTGAACATCAAAACAGTATTACATTTTGAAAGTGAGAGATTCCCTTTACAGTGAGTTGAGAATATTACCAAAGCAAAGGACTCACTCCCAATTAAACATTATTCCTCAGTAGAAGATGTCTTCATTCACTTAGATAAACTTACGGCAATCTTTAAAACCTCAAGAAGGTATTTATTCAGGACAATGCTAGGAGTTTGCAATTAGAAAGTTTAGAAATGTGAATACATCTCCCAATACTGGGAAAAACAACACCTGTACTGTGGATATATAAACAGATCCTTTTCACTTATGTTTCTGTTATTCTGTTTATACTTGTGATTCTGTTATATGCCAATCTCTAAGATGTTTATTCATATGTTCACTAATGTTAAATATAAAACAAGTTCCTTTTACATTGGAGGCATTAATAATGTCAGAAAGGGAATAAAAATAAAAGAAGCAAAAAAGAAAAGAGAAAGAAAGGCATTCTAGGATCTTTCTGTTTTTCTGTGACGCAGTATTAGGTAAAATGAAAACAAAGGCATGAACATCCCACAGTAACCGAAAGTGTTATGCAGATATGGTGATGAGGTTGCCAATCTACTGTGACCAGAATCACTAACACTGTAGACACAGCATGGGGAAAGCCCCCAAGTTATGGAGAACTTTTTTCTTATCAGAGTATTCACTGTAAATCAAATTTGGGTAGTTAGCAGCCATTTTAACAGGAACAATGCTACAAGGTTGCCCGCAGAAGCTGCTTTATCACTGGAATAGTTATTTGTAGAGGCAGTCAAGGTTTCACTGGCATCAGTGACTAAGTGTGAACTTCTGCATAAATGTGATTTATAAACTTTTGGTTGAGGAGAAAAATTACTTTTCACCTGTGTAGAGGACTATATCTGGGCACTCCAGAGTTTTCATTTTTATCAGTACCTTCAATTATTGCAGGAAGTCATAAAAAAACATGCTCCAACTGAGATCTGACCTTGGAGAATTGACTTTTCACTCCAATTGAGGGGAAGCAAATACAAATTTTTGTTAGTAGAGATGCTTTGTATTATATAAGACACTCCCCAAAATGTTATATTCTTATATTTAGGTGAAGTTTTGCACTTAAGTATAAAATAAGACCACTTAAAAGGCAAATATGAGCAATAGCTTCAAATCTTTAGTTAATACTTTGACCAGTGTATACTTATTATTAACTATGAGAGGTGACCTCTCATAATATTCTGAAATATTTTTCAAAGTTATCAATGACAAAGGAAGAGTAATTGCAAAAATAACAAACTATTTAAAAATAAAATTTCTGAAAACATGTACTTTAATTCTTCAACTTTATAAGTGAATAGTCATTTATTTTAAACATACTCTAACTCAAGGTTAAGTTATATGACCTGGATTTGACTTTTAAGTTATGAATAATCACAGTTATAGATGTGTAGGCAAATTTTACTTAGCATGGGTAAGATATCTAACACACACACACACATAATGAGTAGTTAAAAGGAGACGTTTTAAAAGATTAAATAACATTATTGAAGTACTGTGTAGCAGAGACAGAAAGGAAGGTAGAAAGTTAAGTCTGTGTTCTAAACAGATTTGCTGAGCTTGCGAGAACTTTGAGCAAAGTAAGCAAACATTTTCCAATTGTAGTTAATTTGAAGAGTTTAAAATTTAAACAAAGCTAGAGTTGAAGACACATATCTCTGCCAAGTCTCATTAAAGGACTTTAGGGAGGGGTTTGACTTAAAGTACTAGGGCGATTTATTTTCATATGGTACTTACATGCAATAGTAATATATAATAATAATAATCACACAAAAAAACATTGTATTAAATTTTCCCTTCTTTCAAAACTCTGTCCCATTCAACAGTCTACTGTCTAGTACTTCCAGGTATTGGTCAATTTGACATGTGATCAAATTTGCAAAAATAATGCCTAAGATATTGCCTCATAGAGTTGTGAGGATTAAAGGACTTAATTTTAATCATAAAATTCTTTATAAATATAAGATATAGTTATTTTTATATTTATTTTATAACATATAAATGTTATAAAAGCTATCTTCATTGAAAACTGCAAAATATTGTTATTATTCATGATAGTTCTTGAAAAATTAATTGAAAACTTTTTAGGGTTTGAAAAATATCTCTTTCAAATGTGGAAGAAAAGCTATTTTGTGAAGTTTTTTTTTAAATAAGAATAATAGTGTTTTTAAGTAAAATATATTTTCTTCTTACTCAATGTATTTTATAAGGAAATATAATATATATAAAATAAAAGATATTAATATATAATATATAAAATATATAAATACATAAATATAACATATTTTCTTATTAAATGATATAATATTCATGGCATGCTATGAATAATAATTGTATTTCCAGGCCCCTGGGGGCTCAGTCAGTTAAGCCTCTGTCTTTGGCTCAGGGTCCTGGGATCAACCCCACAAGGGGCTCCCTGCCAGTGAGGAGCCTGCTTCCCCCTCTCCCTCTGCTGCTGCCCTGCTCCTTTTGTCTCTCTCACCCCCTTTCTGTCTCAAATAAATAAATACATAAAATCTTTTTAAAAAGAGGTCTTTTAAAAAATAATAATTATTGTATTTCCTGAGAAAGAACTACCAAACGAACCTAATACACATTAATGGTTTGCTAATATCAGTATTAGTTTTCCAGGGCTGCTGTAACAAAGTATCACAAACTGGGTGGCTTACATAACAGAAATTTATTTTCTTGGTTCCTGAGGCTAGAAGTGCAAAGTCAAGATGTTGGAGGGTTCCTTCCTTCTAAGGGCTCTGAGGGAGACTTTGTTCCATGCCTATCCCCCAGCTTCTGGTGGTTTACTGGTAATGCTTCATGTCTCTTGGCTATAGAAACATCACCCTGGTTTCTGCTTTCATTTTCATATGGTATTCTCTCTATGTGTGTTTCTATCCTTTATGAAGGAAACCAGCCATACTAGATTAAAGCTCACCCTAATGACATTTTAACTTGATTGCTTCTGTGAAGACCCTATCTCCAAATAAGGTCGCATTCTGAGGTGCAGAAGGTTAAGACTTCAACTTGTAAATTTGAGGGTGATGCGATTCAACCCAATTTAAAGATCAGTGTGGGTGTTGAGTTTGCTAAGTTCTTTATAGATTCTGGACACTAGTCCTTTATCTGATATGTCGTTTGCAAATATCTTCTCCCATTCTGTCAGTTGTCTTTTGATTTTGTTAACTGTTTCCTTTGCTGTGCAAAAGCTTTTGATCTTGATGAAATCCCAATAGTTCATTTTTTCCCTTGCTTCCCTTGCCTTTGGCGTTGTTCCTAGGAAGATGTTGCTGCGGCTGAGGTCGAAGAGGTTGCTGCCTGTGTTCTCCTCAAGGATTTTGATGGATTCCTTTCGCACATTGAGGTCTTTCATCCATTTTGAGTCTATTTTTGTGTGTGGTGTAAGGAAATGGTCCAATTTCATTTTTCTGCATGTGGCTGTCCAGTTTTCCCAGCACCATTTATTGAAGAGGCTGTCTTTTTTCCATTGGACATTTTTTCCTGCTTTGTCGAAGATTAGTTGACTGTAGAGTTGAGAGTCTATTTCTGGGCTCTCTATTCTGTTCCATTGATCTATGTGTCTGTTTTTGTGCCAGTACCATGCTGTCTTGACGATGACAGCTTTGTAATAGAGCTTGAAGTCCGGAATTGTGATGCCACCAACGTTGGCTTTCTTTTTCAATATCCCTTTGGCTATTCGAGGTCTTTTCTGGTTCCATATAAATTTTAGCATTATTTGTTCCATTTCTTTGAAAAAGATGGATGGTACTTTGATAGGAATTGCATTAAATGTGTAGATTGCTTTAGGTAGCATAGACATTTTCACAATATTTATTCTTCCAATCCAGGAGCATGGAACATTTTTCCATTTCTTTGTGTCTTCCTCAATTTCTTTCATGAGTACTTTATAGTTTTCTGAGTATAGATTCTGTGTCTCTTTGGTTAGGTTTATTCCTAGGTATCTTATGGTTTTGGATGCAATTGTAAATGGGATTGACTCCTTAATATCTCTTTCTTCTGTCTTGCTGTTGGTGTAGAGAAATGCAACTGATTTCTGTGCATTGATTTTATATCCTGACACTTTACTGAATTCCTGTATAAGTTCTAGCAGTTTTGGAGTGGAGTCTTTTGGGTTTTCCACATATAGTATCATATCATCTGCGAAGAGTGATAATTTGACTTCTTCTTTGCCGATTTGGATGCCTTTAATTTCCTTTTGTTGTCTGATTGCTGAGGCTAGGACTTCTAGTACTATGTTGAATAGCAGTGGTGATAATGGACATCCCTGCCGTGTTCCTGACCTTAGCGGAAATGCTTTCAGTTTTTCTCCATTGAGAATGATATTTGCGGTGGGTTTTTCATAGATGGCTTTGATGATATTGAGGTATGTGCCCTCTATCCCTACACTTTGAAGAGTTTTGATCAGGAAGGGATGCTGTACTTTGTCAAATGCTTTTTCAGCATCTATTGAGAGTATCATATGGTTCTTGTTCTTTCTTTTATTGGTGTGTTGTATCACATTGACTGATTTGCGGATGTTGAACCAACCTTGCAGCCCTGGAATAAATCCCACTTGGTCGTGGTGAATAATCTTTTTAATGTATTGTTGAATCCTATTGGCTAGTATTTTGTTGAGTATTTTCGCATCTGTGTTCATCAAGGATATTGGTCTATAGCTCTCTTTTTTGGTGGGATCCTTGTCTGGTTTTGGGATCAAGGTGATACTGGCCTCATAAAATGAGTTTGGAAGTTTTCCTTCCATTTCTATTTTTTTGGAACAGTTTCAGGAGAATAGGAATTAGTTCTTCTTTAAATGTTTGGTAGAATTCCCCTGGGAAGCCATCTGGCAAATAATCCAATCAAGAAATGGGCAGAGGACATGAACAGACATTTCTGCAAAGAAGACATTCAGATGGCCAACAGACACATGAAAAAGTGCTCCATATCACTCGGCATCAGGGAAATACAAATCAAAACCACAATGAGATATCACCTCACACCAGTCAGAATGGCTAAAATCAACAAGTCAGGAAATGACAGATGCTGGCGAGGATGCGGAGAAAGGGGAACCCTCCTACACTGTTGGTGGGAATGCAAGCTGGTGCAGCCACTCTGGAAAACAGCATGGAGGTTCCTCAAAATGTTGAAAATAGAACTGCCCTATGACCCAGCAATTGCACTATTGGGTATTTACCCTAAAGATACAAACATAGTGATCCAAAGGGGCACGTGCACCCGAATGTTTATAGCAGCAATGTCCACAATAGCCAAACTATGGAAAGAACCTAGATGTCCATCAACAGATGAATGGATCAAGAAGATGTAGTATATATACACAATGGAATACTATGCAGCCATCAAAAGAAATGAAATCTTGCCATTTGCGACAACATGGATGGAACTAGAGCATATCATGCTTAGCGAAATAAGTCAAGCAGAGAAAGACAACTATCATATGATCTCCCTGATATGAGGAAGTGGTGATGCAACATGGGGGCTTAAGTGGGTAGGAGAAGAATCAATGAAACAAGATGGGATTGGGAGCGAGACAAACCATAAGTGACTCTTAATCTCACAAAACCAACTGAGGGTTGCTGGGGGGTGGGGGTTTGGGAGAAGGGGGTGGTATTATGGACATTGGGGAGGGTATGTGCTTTGGTGAGTGCTGTGAAGTGTGTAAACCTGGTGATTCATAGACCTGTACCCCTGGGGATAAAAGTATATGTTTATAAAAAAAATAAAATAAAAAGATCAGTGTGATACTTTGAAATAGAACCAACAATAAAATCACTTAAAGGAAACTGCCAGAATTTTTTTTTTTATAAATTGCAAAAAACCAAAAAGTTGTCAAGCACAGAAATTTTAAAATTGCTTTTTGTTAGTGTTACTTCTGGAAATAATTACTATTTTATTTATTTAAAGACTTTTCTGGGCACTTATTTTCTCTCATGAACTGCTTTGGGAAATCATCTTTATCAGAGCAAATACAAAAAAATACACGCACACACACACACACACCCTCATGGTCCTTACAGTATGGCAGAAAATGTTGTTTTAATTTTGAGACTTTGAGACTTTGAAGTTTTAAATGAAATTGAAAAATACATGCTAATTTTAATAGCTTTAAGATACTGATGCAGGAGACCAATTACCCATGCTGTTTTACCGCTCTCACATAGGGCTTTAGTACACATGCTGTTCATAAAAAATTGTATTTAGTAGGATATCAAATAATGAAGAACTTACTCTAATAATTTAGTTTTAGATTTAGCTATATTCTTTTGCTGTTATATTTATATGTTGCATGTTTTTTGCTTAACAAATTATAATTAGAAAAATAATCTTGCCACATTATATCTAAAGCCATTGCCTGATAATGTTTTGTTGAAACTTAGTATCAGAACAGACTTTCAGGCATTTACTCTTAAACCTGAAATACAAATATGGAATGTTTTTAATTCTCTGGTGACATTTTTATAATATTTCCATTCCTAGTCTCTGTGAAGCCTTCAAAGGTGTATTTCACCTTTCAGGCAATGATGGAACTCTTAATATTTCCCTCTAATGCTAACGCTGGGGTGAGATGAGGTGCAGTAAGCTGGGCTGCCTGGGGAAATAGCATCATAAAACATGGAGGCTCGACTCATGCTCTAGTCTGTTGTATTTTGAAAGACTCTTATTACAGCACAACAGAGTTGTACTTAACAAATATTGAAATTCATAGACACAAAGGCAAGAATGCAGGAAACAGGCACCTGGGGGATAAGGATGCTTTTCACTCTATATCTCAGCCTTACCCATACTTAAGTATCATCTTTTTTTTTTTTTTCTTAATCTTCACACAAATGTTTTGAATGACAGAACAATTAGAAAGAAACCAGATTGCAGTATCTATATCTGTCACTATAACTATTCCCTGGCAGACATAAATTCCCTGCTGATTTTGCTGCAGTGTATTATCTGAGAGGTAAGCTAAATCTTAACCTAGTTTTTTAGCAGTATAGCAGTGCATTGGAAGAAATGCCTCCTTCATCCTACTCTAAAAGTTGCATTTTTCCCTACTGTATGACAGCTATTTTTTGGATAAAATCTACTTTGTTATAGAAAGTTGCTATTTAAAAAAAAAAAAAAAAAACAATGTGGATGGCTGACACAGGCATCTATATGCTGCACAGTGGACTGTGTGAAATGGATGAGGAGTATCCAGATAATTTCAGATAAAATGAAGACCAGGTCCACAGGACCATGAAAATACCAGTGCTCTCCCTGGATCACTAGTCTCGTTCCAATTTCCAAAGGCAGTTGCTCCTTTGGCTGTTGTTGCTTCAATGATGCCAGAATCTATTTTTATCAGCTTACATACTATTCTGACAGCCCTGTATCCTGAATTAAATATAATATTTTTGTTCAAATATACATAACTCCAAATTCATTGGAACCAAAATTAAGTCAGCATTTTTGTATGGACTATGTATAAATTAGTAGATAAAAATTCAGAGACTTGTGGCTTCAGGAAATAACACAAGATGACCTTTTTTGTGATTTAGCTGATTTGAATTTGTCACAGGTTTTAAGGAAAAAGTTATATTTCTCATTTACTAGCAACACGCTCCTTTCCCATTTCTTATCATAATGTAAATTAAGGCTGATTGGCTTTTTTTATTGCAAGTCTAAAGGTGAGTACTTTTAGACATGGCAAGAGCTGTGGGTATGAAGGCAGTTCATCAGACACCAGTGTACACAGTGCACAATTGTGACCCTGGCAGTTGGATGCCTACAGCTAAAAAGCTTTTCCCAGTCATCCAATTAGGAAGGTAGCAACTGTTCATAATTATGCATATCAGATGCACAACCAACCCCTTTATTCTTTAGTTGAAAATATTTGTTGTCTTAATGTATCTGTATTGCTTTGAATTGAATGAACTCTTATGTTATAGCCTTGATCAATATTTCCTACCCCTTTCCACAAAATGGCAAATAGAATTTCCAGGCACTTTATCGTGCTGCAGAGGTCTCAACTATCAGCTGCAGCAAGAACATTAGTGTTCAGTGGATTGGTACAGATGGCCACAGCACTGATTCTACCATTTCATTCAGCAGAGATCTGGATACTGGGGCTGGAACGCAGATGTCAGACCAGGGGCTTTGTTGGTATAATCTGCTGTTGCTTTCGAAGGCCTTGTTCCTCTCTCTGTCTCCCCTCCTTCCCTCCTTTTTCTGTTCTCATAGGTTTTTCATAAATTTAACACAAAAATATAGGGCGCCTGCGTGGCTCAGTCAATTAAGTGTCTGCCTTCGGCTTAGGTCATGATTCCAGGGTCCTGGGAATGAGCCCCATGTGGGGCTCTCTGCTCAGCGGGAGCCTGCTTCTCCCTCTCCCTCTGCCTACTGTTCTGATGCTTGTGTATACATGCATGCTCTCTCTCTCTCTCTCTCTGTCAAATAAAAAAAAAAAATGAAGTCTTTAAAACAAAGAAAATAAAACATAAATATATGGTTCATATAATCATTGTTTTTTAAATATGGATGGATTTCTATATCACTGGTTTTGTTTCAGAAAATGCTAGATACAATCAAAAGAGATCAAGTACTTAGAACTTGAAAAACACTGTGAGGAGTAGTTAAAGAATCCAAGTCATAGGAGAAGTAGCCCTTAATTATAGGAGAGAGATGCAGTAATTTGTATATTAGGAGTAGATATTATAAAAGTGAGGAAATATTACTTAACATTTGGGGTCCTTAATGCAAAAAGAAAAAAAAATGGACCAAGTATGATACATGGTGGGATGTCATCAATGGAAAGTGTTAAAAAAAAAAGAAGAGGAGAGATGTACTCTGTCCTCGAGTGAAATACAGTGGTTTGATAGAAAGGGAAGATTTTGAATCCAGGACTGAATGCAGAGGGTAGGCTTTCCTTCAGGAGCAGGAATAAGATGGCAAACCCTCCAGATTTGTGAGGATGATGAGTTGGGGAAAACTTGTCAGGATTTTGCTGTTTATGGACATAGGAGGTACTACTGGGATAATTTGGTTAGTGCTAGATTTAGGAGTTTTGAAGTTGTGGCCTGGAATTTAAATGCTTTCCTGAAGTAATTAATGAGTCATTAAAGGCTTAGAAGTAATTCAAACAGCAAGAGAAAGAAGGAGGAAGGGAGAAAGAGAGAGAGAGAGAAATAGTAAGGGGACAGAGATTATAACAATTAGGATATGTGATATATTTTGTTCAGAGGATTTTGTTTGTTTGTTTAATCATCTACCCTGGGTGTTGGATAAACTTTCCTTTAAAGGGCCAGGTAGTTAAAATTTTGGGCTCTGTAGCCTGTATCATCTCTGTCACAACAACTCAACTCTTGTTGGAGCATGTGAGCAGCCACAGGTGTACCATAGGATGTAGTTGTATTCAGTGAAACTTATTTTTGGCAGTAAAGTTTGAATTTCCTAAAGTGTTCATGTGTTGTAAAATATTGCCTTCTATTGATTATTTTCACCATTTTGAAATTTCAAAACTCTTCCATAGGCTCTTATGTAAAAATAGGTATCTTGAATAGATTGCTAATCTCAATCTAAATCATGAAATGCTTCTCGTCTACTATATCTTCCATGTTGATCACTCTTTTTATGAAAATATAGCCTCTTTCATTAAATAATAAAACAATTTATAATAAATCTTTTTTCAAAGATTTATTTATTTACTTCAGAGAGCATGAGCAAACACAAGTTGGGGGAGGGGCAGAGGAGGGAGGGAGAATCCTCAAGCAGATTCCTGGCTGAGTGTGGAGCCTGAGGCAAGGCTCAATCCCAGTACTCTGAGATCATAACCTGGGCCAAAACCAAGAGTTGTCGGGAGCCAGTACAGGAGGCCTACTATAAGAGCTGTAAGGGACTGAATATGATTGGCTGTTCATTTAGGTCCACTCACGCGGGAGGTGCATGCGCACTGCATGAACACAGCATGGCCATGTATGGTTATGTTTGGTTATCATGCTCTGATTGGTTAACACTGCCTGCATAAAAACCCATGCGCCTGGGGTAAGAGGAGGAGGAAGAAAAAAGCGAGGAGGAAGAAAAAGCGATTAATAAAAAAGGTTCGCCGCTACATGAGTCTCCGAGTCGTTCTTGCTGGCGAGAGCGACAAGTGGTGCTTAGACCTGGGAATCTCATCGTGAGAGACGCACGGAGTCGGCGACGATCAGGTAAAGAGTGCACCTATTTCTGTCTAGTGACAGGGAAAGTTCCTCAAGTCGAGGATGAGCGTAGAAAGCTTTCCGGTATGGGAAACGAGATGGCCACATATAAAATGCTGGGGCCGCTTTCTGATATCCTTAAAGCAATTGGTACTCCTTTAAAAAATAAAACAGCTCGTTTGTTTTTGAGAGAAGTGGGACAAACGGCTCCCTGGTTTTTGGAGGAAGGGATATTAAACATCCCTCAGTGGGAGCATTTAGGAGAAGACCTTAGACGCGATCCGCGCACTACGCCGGGAACCCTGGCCATTTGGTCTTTAGTGAAAGTTTGTTTGCAATCCCCGCGAGAGCCCATACGCCAGGCAGTGCAACTGGGAGGGGAGATCTTAGAACAAGTGAAAGAGGAATCTTGTAAAGGCTCCTTGAAGGACACTAGCTCTGAGAGTGAAAGCTCAAACGGACACTCAGACAGTGAGGGATCTAGCTCGAGCGATGATGAAAGGGGCAGAGGAGGGAAATCGCCCAAAAGCCAAAAGGTGAGCAAGATGCAAAAGGAGCTTGCAAAAAAGGAGGAAGAGCTAAAGAAGGCTATGGCGCAGCTCAAAATGCAGGGGGAAGTTATGGCGCAGCTGAAATTAAAAGCGGAAGAAGGAGCTATGGTGCAGTTACAAACAAAGACGGAAGTGGTAGATAACTTAGATCCTATGCCCACGCGCCCAGCCCCAACAGCGCCACCTTACAAGGGGCCTCCTCCGTATAAACCTTGCTGCACCAAGGCCTGCTATTGTGCGAGCTGCACCGCACGAGTGGCTGCCATAGTAGCCTCTCAGGAGTTTGGGTGGGAACAGGATTCTCATTCAGTCCTAAAATCCCCACTTACTCTAACTCCACCTTTTTTGGCTATAATTATACCTACCAAGACCCGGCGCAAGGCGAGTCAACTCACCTTCTAGATAGGTGGCTGCTCTGCAACGCTGCACAGGCATGTACAGGCTTGGAAAGCCTTCACTTTATTAATGGGTCTACATGGCGTAACTGTACGTACAACTATCACGTAGGCTCTCGATTTGAAACAAATGTTACTTGCAATTGCACCTCAGCTAAGCACATAAGTTACTCACCAACGCCCGTCTGTGTTAGAGCTCCCTTTCTCTTCATAGTTTTTAATGCTTCTACTATTAACAAGTCATCTAGTCTCTCTTGTGAGTCCCAGAATTGTCTGCTATCAGAATGTTGGAATGCCACGGTGGGAGACTCAGCAGTAATAGCCAAGATACCGACGTATATCCCGATGCCAGTACAGGTGAACCCCGACAACCTGCCGGTGCTGCTTCAACATAAACGAGACTTTGGAATAACAGCAGCCATTATTGCAGCTATCGCAGCTGCCGCTGCTACTGCTGCCCCGGTAGCATTGACAGCCTCGGTACAGACAGCCGCCACGCTCAACAACGTCACAGGAATGGTCGCTGAAGCATTGGCTACGCAAGAACAAATTAACGGACATTTGCATGCTGGGATCCTTATTGTAAATCAAAGAGTTGATCTAGTACAGGAAAAAATAGATGTCTTAGAATCTATAATCTCAACAGGATGTATACATAATATGGCGGGACTTTGTGTTACTCCCGTAGCTTACAATAACTTATCAGTAGCGGCCAATCTGTCTCCACAATTGGGAAGAATGCTTAATGGTACCTGGAACCGTCAATTTCAAAATTTAACTAGGCAATTACGAGCTCAAATTATATCCATAAATTCTACCAAAGTAACTATTCTGTTAGTGAGTGGAAAAAAATGTTACAGCAATCTGTTTCATTCCTCAAACAGTGGGCCGGACTTGGTGCCATGGCTGTTCTCTTAATCACAGCTAACGTACTAATGTTACGTTGGGTGTGTGGCCGTGTCTGTCGCAATCAACGACAACAACACCTCATGGTTCAAGCCATGATGGCTCTTGAAGCTGGTACCTCCCCCCAGATATGGCTAAGTATGCTAGATCGGTAGTCAAAGATGGGTAAGACTGATCCCACACCATAGCAACCTAAGACCGGGGCTCTTCGACCAGGGAGAGTACCCGATGACGGGTAAGCATGTGTGCTGAGGATTGGCAACCTAAGACAGGCATGATCTCAGCCATTATAAATAAATAAAAAAGGGGGAAAGAGTCACATACTTAACCTACTGAGTCATCCAGGCACCCCAAAAACATGTTTTATAATTAACATTTAGCATACTTCTGAGAAATTTTCTTTTAAATCTTTAAGTTCATTTAAATAATTTTGAATAATCTTGATATGATTAATTATTAATTTCTTTGCTTAAATTTCTGTTTTCTATGTTGCATATAGCCTATATTTAAAAATAACTGTATGTGGCTATATTGAGATACAGGTTATGCTTCTATCATAGCAAGCTTTTTGCAGTGGTGACAATGAGGCCTGTAACATTTTCTGCTAGGCTCATGGAGTAGAGTGGAAGTAATAAGACTTTTCTTTTCTTTCTTTTTTTTTTTTTAACATTTCATTTATTTATTAGAGAGAGAGAGCACAAGCAGGAAGGGCAGAGTGAGAGGGAGAAGCAGACTCTCCACCAAGCAGGGAGCTCCATGCAGGGCTTGATCCCAGGTTCCTGAGATCATGACCTTAGCTGAATGTCCATTTTCAACCAACTGAGCCACCCAAGAACCCCAAGACTTTTCAATATTAGAAACAATGAAGGAATAATAATTTTAGATCATTTGCCAAAATAGCAATCAATGTACTTCCTATAATTTGAATTCTAGGACACTAAACAACATGTAGTTTCATTAAAGAAATAAGCTTTACTGTGAAAAAGGACTTGGAATTTCATATAGGCTAAAGGTCAACAAGAAAAGAGAAGGTACAATTCCTTTTGATTTTCTCATTTTCCTGCAGAAACATTTGTTGAAAGTTGGGCCTTGCTGGGGCCTCCAGTGTGACTCTATACCCCAGGGCAATGCAATGCAAGGATCTTTTTCTCACTGTGGTAGTTAAAAAAACCCAAAACAACAACAATAACAAAACAAAAAACAAAAGTAGCCTTCCAAGAGATATCCAGGTTAAATCCTTAAAACTCACAAATGTTACCATATTTGAAAAAGAAAAAAAAATCTTTTCTGATTAAGTTAAGGATCTTGAGATAAGATAACCCTGGACTATGAGAGTGGATTCTAAATTCAATAACAAGTATCCTTAAAATAGAGATGCCTGAGTGGCTCAGTCGTTAAACATCTGCCTTCATCTCAGGTCATGATCCTGGGGTTCTGGGATGGAGTCTTGCATTGGGCTCCCTACTCAGCCGGGAGTCTGCTTCTACCTCTGCCTCCTGCTTTTCCTGCTTGTGTGCTCTCTCTCTCTGACAAATAAATAAATAAAATCTAAAAAAAAAAAAAAAAGAAAGAAAGAAAAGAAAAGGAAAGGAAAAAAGTATTCTTATAATAAAAAAAAAAAGTAGAGGGAAATTTGAGACAAACAGAAGAGGACACACAGGCAGAAGAGGGGAAAGCAATGTCGAAGACCATGGCAGAGACTGGAGTGATGTGGCCACAAACCTCAGAAGCCAAGGAATTCCAGCAGCACCAAAATCTGGAAGAGGGAAGGAAAGATTCTCCTCTAGAGCTTTCAGAGAAAATACAGCTTTGCCAAGACCTTGATTTCACACTTCTGAGTTCCATGAACAGTGAGGGAGTAAATTTTTTGTATTTCACACTACACAGTCTATGGTACGTTATGACAGCAGCCACAGGAAACTAATATATTCCCATCTTTTTTTATTCTGATGCAACAAACATGAAAGCAAACTTGTGTGTGGAGGGGGGGAAGGGGCTAATGGGATGAATTTAGAATCTTCCTGGTGCCAAGCCAACTAACTGGTTTAGTATGACAGATATTTATCGACTTTGGGAATGTCTGATGGCCATGCCTAGAGATCATGACTAAGTCCCTCCTGAAAGAGGAAGCTGAACTTGGATGCAGGCTCTCCTCCTGCAAAGGCAAAGTGAAAGGGATATCAGGGTAGAAGGGAAGGATTATTACTGTTTTAATCAGTTCTCCTTGTTTTCCTCTTCTGAAAACATTACTTTCATTCCACTGAAGCAAAATTTTGGAGTTGGGCGTAGTGTTCATGGTTTAATAGATCAAGTACTAGGTAAATTTGTGATGGAGGGAAGGCATTTTATCCGTATTGTTTTGGTAAACGTCTTTCCTTCTGGAAATGCCTATTGTCTGAGAAAATGCCAGCCTAGAGATAAGCTCCGACCTGTGGATCACTTGCCTCTCTGCTTACAGATTCATTCCTATCTCCACCCCGATCTTTTTGCCACAGAATACTGAGTGCTACACACTTTTGTTTCCAGGCTGGTTTTTGCCAAATGCCAGTGAAGTCCATGGCAGAACACTGGAGGGTGGGAAGAAGAAAAAAGCCAGGGCATTTTTCCTTATTGTGATTTGGATGAATATCTCACAGTAGCTCCTTGGTGTCACCTCCTGCCAACCAGTTCTGCTCTCTAATGTCACAGGCACCACCAAAGGTGGTGTTCGATTTCCTTTTCTTCAACTTCCTTTGTGACCAGGTGGCTCATACTAAATGCCTCTATTAACTTGATGGATCTTAACTAATAGGAAATCAAAGAGAAAATGTCACATTGCTTACCATCAGTTTGAATTTGAGGACAAATCAATCAGTCCTGACTCATCATTGAGGTGTTCCTGGTTAAGATAACAATCAATACATGGGTGGTGATTTACGTTTTCCAAGTACATTTCATTTGTGCATTCCTTCTCCTGGGAGAAAGAGGTAGAAGTCAAGAGAAACCAGATGACATCAGCAGTCAATAAAGGCCATATCCAGGCTCAAATTCAAGACTTCTGTCCCTCAACCTTATGATCTTTGCCTTAATGCATTAGGAAGATATGCCATCCTTTCTTTTGTCTGTAAGGTATAACGAGATGACGGTATTTTGAAATTTTGAAGGCAGGTAAGCTTCACATCAAGTTCCTGATTTCTGATGCAGAAGGTATTATTCTCTGATAATAAATATTCAAAAAGGAAGCACTGAATTGTTATTAAGACAGATATACAATGTACATTCTTATATGAATTGAAATCCTTGGCTTATTGAAGTGAGATGGTTGAAAACAAAGAAACATTCTACAGTGTGGTAACCTGCAGAAAAGGAATATTTCCAGGGTCTAAGGGGAATACAAAATATGTAATATCAGGTTAATATTAAGGTTAATATTAAATTGTAGATGTACATTTGTTATTACTATTTCCATAAATGTTTTCAATAGAGTTTATATTATTTCCCTCAGGAGGTTTTTATTATGTGTAATTATATTTTATTATGTACTTCACAAATATTTCATTGTTTAACACAACTTATATTTTTTTGAATATGTTTAGAGTTTCTAGGGCAATGCTAATCTTGAAATATTTATATTGTGTTTGCTATTTATCCTCAAATAATAAATATACATCCAATGGACTATTATAAAGTACAACTAAAAACTTGATTTATTAGTCACAACCTATATTTGTATTAAAAAAAGACTATTACTTCAAAATATGATATTTAAAAAATAATAACTACAAAATTAATAGGCATGTATTTGAAATCTTAAAACAATGAATTGCTAGACAATTAAAAGAGAGCAAGAATTTACAGAAAAATGCTAATTCCCAATGGTTTAATATATTACAGCAAACATTAAGAATTCAACATTCTTCCTGAAAATGAAGACTTAGGCATAGAAGATTTTTTAAAAAATAGTTTTAAAGTATTCATATATATTGTCTTTAGTTTTTAAAATTTCCTTTAGAGTGCCTTTAATCTGAAGAATTTCAAGGAGTAAAAGAATAGTTTTCTTTAGATATAGTATTAATAAGATAGTATATAAATTATATTCTTTCATTAATGAGGAATGGAACAGTACATTGAGTTACCACTTTTGAAAAATTTTGACTTTTACAAATTATTTTATAATTCTGTTTTTTTATTTACATAAACTCTTAAGAATATTAAATATTATTATATATAAATATTTTACATACAGAAATGTGTATGTTACTTGCTATGCAACATATTCTCTGTGACTAAGATTTGTATGGATGAATAAACCTGTGAAATAGCAAAAGGAGTAAATCAAAGAAAAGATTTCCAGAGTGTCTTCTCATATGTTTCTAGTCCACACAAGTTTAAAACTAGAATAAAAAAGCAATCCACAGATTTAATAAAATCCTTGTCAAATACCAACATTTTCACAGAACTAGGATAACAACGTTTTCACAGAACTAGAATAAATAAAAATAAAATTTGTGTAGAACCCAGGACCCAAGCAGCCAAAGCAATATTGAAAGAGAAGAACAAAGCTGGAGGTATCATAATTCCAGATTTCAAGATATACCACAAAGCTATGGTAATCAGAACAGTGTGGTAATGGCATAAAAATAGACATATTGACTGATAGAACAGTACAGAAAAAAGAACCCAGGAATAAACCGAGTCAATTAATCTATGACAAATGAGGAAAGAATATGTAAAGGAGAAAAGATAGTCTCTTCAATTTATGGTCCCAGGAAAACTGGAGAGTAACATGCAAAAAATGAAACTGGATCGCTTTCTTACATCATATACAAAAATAAACTCAAAATGGATTCAAGATTTAAATGTGAGATCTGAAACCATAAAACTCCTAGAAGAAAACATAGGCAGTAATTTCTTTGACACTGGCTGTAGAAATGTTTTTCTAGAAATGTTTTGTCAGGCAAGGGAAACAAAAACAAAACTGTTCTGACAATACCAAAATAAAAGGCTTCCACACAGCAAAGGAACTAACCATCAACCAAACAAAAACACACAACACTTAATAGAAGATATTTTAAAATGATATATCTGATAAGGGGCTAATATCCAGATTACATAAAGAACTTACACAACTCAAGAGCAAACAACAACAACAAATAATAATAATAATCCAATTAAAAATGGGCAGAGGACCTGAATAGGCATTTTTTGAAAGATGGCCAACAGACACACAAGAAGATGCTCAATATCACTAATTATCAGGGAAATGTAAATTAAAACTATAATGAGATATCAGCTTCACCTGTCAGAATGACTAAGATCAAAAAGACCAGAAATAACAGGTGTTGATGAGGATGTCAAGAAAAAGGAAACTTCATGCACTGTGGGTGGGAATGTAAACTGATGCAGCCACTGTAGAAACAGTATGAAAGTTCCTCAAAAAGTTAAAAACAGAATTACTAGATGATCCAATATTCTACTACTGGGTATTTACTCAAGGAAAACAAAAACACAACTTTGAAAATAGTATGCTTATTGCATCATTATTTACAATAACCAAGATATGGAAGCAGCCGAAGTACTTCCATAGATCAACAATAGTGTATACACACACACACTCTGCACACAGACACAGACACACACACTGGAATATTAATCATGAAAAGGAGATCTTGTATTAGCAACAATATGGATGGACCTAGAGGGTATAATGCTAAGAAATGGACAGAGAAAAACAAATCCTATATGATTTCACTCATATGGGGAATTTAAGAAACAAAACAAGAAAGAGGCAAAAAACAGTCTTCCATACAGAGAACAAAGGAGGTCGCCAGAGAGGAGGTGGGTGGGGGGCTGGATGAAATAGAAAAAAGAGATTAAGAGTACACTTACCTTGATGAGCACTGAGAAATTAGTAGAATTGTTGAATCATTATATGGTAAATGCTCACACTTGATTAAGAATGTAAATTATTCAGTTCCATTCATCTTTATGATGGGGAAAAATCTTAATTGAAATACCTATTGATGGTAGATAAATATTTTTATTTCTAAGTATGAAAAAATAGCAGTTAGTTTAAATAAGAGGAATAAACACTCTGTAGCCCAAGTATAAAGTTACAAATACCAGTGCATAAATAACAACATACCTATCAAGAGTGACTGGGAAAAAAGTGTCGTAAATGGAGATTTATGCCATCACTCACTCCAGCACGTACAGAAATGAGGAAAAAGATGCAAAATAGTAGAGATAACATCAGATATTTTGAAAGTAAGAAAGGATCCAATATCCAGCACAAATAACAAATGCTCACAGAAACACATGGCTTATATCACCTGGAAAGGGAACCTGGCGAGCATATAAAGAAGAGATGAGTACGTTGCTGTGCAGTGAGAAATGAGGTAACTCATTTTTGCCAGCACAGTGGTGAGAACTGATCATACTTCAAGAAAGACAACAAATACTCTATTTCCATCCCACCACTGATAATTGGCAACATACTAGGCTGGGAAAATGCCGTCTGTCAAGCCATAGTCGGAGCTAAGCTGAATGGGCACACAGAACTTTTGTGGCCTTTTCTCATAAACAGAATCCTAGAATAACTGGAGAGTCGCAACCAAAAAGGCTTGGAAGAGCATGATGGCCGTGACTGGATAGTAAGTAGTCCAGCACTTACCAGTAGGCTTCATGTGCTGTGGACAACGTGCTGAATAAAGGGAGACTGGCTTGTAGCAACACCGGCCCTTCCTTATTGTTCTGAGTCAGAGGTGAGGTTGTACCTGGGGAAACTGAACCACAATCTACCAAGTTGCTGATAAGCCCCATACTAGGGACAGCATTTAATCATTCCACACCTTTATAAATATGAGCAAATAATAAACCCCTTCTACCCTTATTTCTATTTCCATTATTATTGTTAGGCATAATGGAAATCAGTTAGCTGATATTTTCTTTTGGATTTCTACTTCTGCGGTTCCAAATAAAGTCGGCCTGTGATTTATTTTCTTTGTATTTTCCCAATCCACTTTGCTAATCAAGGTGGCCATAGTTTTGTAGAATAAGTTAGGTAACATTTGTTCTTTTACTATTTGCTGTCACAACTCCTATAAGAAAGAAATTACATATGCCTTTATACTTCCAGGAAAATTTTATACCTATAAAATTAAATCTGGGCCTCTTTGGTGCATGAGGTGGTCTTTGCTTACTATTTCAATTTATTATTTATTAATCTATTTAGTTGTTCTTTTTCTTTTTTATACTTACTCTTTTATATTTAAAAATTTTGCATTTTATGTATTTTCCATTTAATATTGGTTTTCTAACATTTTTATTTTGATTTTTATACTAACGCTCAGATACAATTTATATAAAATAAGTGCATCCATTTCAAGTGTATAGTTTGATGAGTTATTACACACACAATACACACACACACTCTGTATAAACTCATCCACAAACAAGATGAACTCAAACCAAAAACCTTCTCTCCCGCCAGCCCTAGTTTGCCTGCCAAACCCTCCCAGCTTCTATCCCAGCCCAGGCCTCAGGCCACCACTGAACTGTACTACCAAATCCATTTGTCTCTTCTAGAATTTCATATTTGTATCATACAGTATGTATTCTTTTGTATTTGGCTTCTTCCTCTCAACACAGTGATTTTGAGATTTATCCACATTGTTATAATGTACCTTCTTTTATTCTATGGCTATGTATTCTATTAAATGGGTATAGCACAATCTATTTGTCTTCCTCTTGGTGATGGACATTTTGGCTTTAAAATTTGGAGCTATTAGGAATAGAGGTGCTATGTGCATTATTACAGAAGGATTTGCATGAATCTTAGTCAGGCTGCTAAAATAAAATACCTTAGACTGGGGGTACCTTAAACAACAGAAATGATTTCTCATAGTTGTGTGGGTTGGGAAGCCCAAGATCGAGGTACTGACAAATTTGGTTCTAGGTGAGTGCCCTCTTTTCGGCTTGTAGAAGCCACCCTTTACCTGTGTGTTACATGTCCTTTCCTCTGTGCAAGTGTGTGGGTGTGAAGTAGCTCCGGTCTGTCTTCTACTTCTTATAAGTGCACTCACTGGACCATGGGAGAGCCGCCCTTAGAGCCTCATCTGAACTTCATCTAACTTCATCATCTCCCAGAGGCCTCAACTCCAAATATCAGCACTTTAACAACTCAATTTTTAGAGGACACATTTGGTTCATAACAGTGTGGGTATACTTTTTTTTTTGACAGAGAGATATCACAAGCAGATGGAGAGGCAGGCAGGGGTGGGGGGGGGAAGCAGGGTCCCTGCTGAGCAGAGAGCCCAATGCGGGACTCAATCCCAGGACCCTGAGATCATGACCTGAGCCGAAGGCAGCGGCTTAACCCACTGAGCCACCCAGGCGCCCTGGGTATACATTTTTTATGTTTGGGTGAATTACTCAGAGTGGAATTGCTGGGTTGTACATAGGTACATAGGTATTTATGCATGTTGTATGTTCTAAGTGTGTATGTAACCTTTCAAGAAACTGCCGAGTTGTTTTCCAAGTAGATGTACCATTTTATATCCTCCACCCTCAGCAGTATATGAAAATTTTAGTTTCTTTGCATTATAAACAATAGTTGCCCAGTTTTTAAAAATTTCAATTCTAATGGCCTGTATTGTTATTTTATTATTATTTGAATTTGCATTTCCCAATGGCTAAAGATGTTGAATATTTTTTATGTGTTTATTGGCGATCTCTCTATCTTCTTTTGTGTAGTGTTTATTCAAATATTTTGCCCTTTTTTGTTAGGCTGCTTGTCCTCTAATTACTGAATTGTAAAACTTCCTGATGTATTCTGTATACAAGTCTATGTCAGAAAGAGGTAGTGTAATTATTTTCTTCAAGCACTTTGATTACCTTTTCATTTTCTTCTTCAATATACAAAATTAACTGTATTATCTGAAAAGTTTTTAATTTTCATGAATTCCAAATTATCAGCTTTCTCTTTGTAATTCATGCATTTTATCTCCTAAGAAAGTTTTGCTTATCACAAAGTTTTCAAGATTTTCTCCAGAATACTTTCATCTAGAAGTCTTACAGTTTTGACTCATATGTTTAAGTCAATGATTCATATTTAGACAGTTTTTGTGCATGATGTTATAAAAGACTTGAGATTTATTTTCTTTTACATATGGATATTCAGTTGTTTTGACACCAGTAGGTGCAAAGAATATTTTTTTCTCTGTTGAATTACATAGGCACTTTTGTCAAAAATCAAGTTATTGTATTAGATTATTAAAAAACTCTTTCCATTTCATTGATCTTCATTTCTATAGATATGCCATATCAAAGCTTTATACTAAGTCTTCCAAATTTGACTCATTATTTTAAAAATTATTTTGGTAGTCTAGGTCATTTGCATTGTTATATGGTTTAGCTTTTCATCAATTTCTTCCAAAAAATGTTTGTAAGAATTTTAATTACGTTTGCCTTGAACATATAGATTATTCTGGGAATAACTGGGTCAGAATAATACTCAGTATTGCAGTCCATAAATTTGGCATATCTCTTCCTTTACTAACTCTTCAGTTTCTTTTAAAAATATTTTGTGATTTTCAATGTATAGGTATTGCACTTAATTTGTTAAACTTAACTCTAATTATTTCTTTTTTTAAATACTCCTTTAAATAATATAAAAATATGTTTATGCATCCAATAATCTATTATTGACTTTGTGCCACTGATTTTGCTAAACATACATATTTATTCTAATAGATTTTTATGATCCTTGGGATTTTCTATGTATATGATTGTGTCATCTATGAATAAAGACAATTTCACTTCTTCCTTTGCATATGTTCTTAATATATTTTTCTGTTTTTACATTGGCTAAGACATCCAGTAAAAGTTTGAAAAGTAGTGAGAGTAGACATCTTTTCCTTTTCCTCATTAAAGATCAAGTGGGCTGTGGTTTTTTGCAGATGTTTTTTATCAGATTGATAAAATTTCCTTTATCGTGCTGAAAATTTTAATCAGGAATGAATGTTGAATTTTTTCAAATACCTTTTTCTGAATCAATGGCAGTGATTATGGTGTTTTTCCTATCTTCTATTTTCTCAATATATAGAAATATATTGATTGATTTCTTAAAATGTTAAAATAACTTTACATTCTTGGAATAAATTCTTCCTTGTCATGATATATTACTCTTTTTATATATTGCTATATTGCACATGTCAATATTCTTTGCTTCTGCGTTCATGAGAGAAACTGGTTTGGGTTTGTTTTGTTTATATCCTCTTTGATTAGTTTTGGTACAGGAAAATGCAAGCTTCATAATATTAGTTGGTGAATCTTCCCTCTTCTTATCTAAAGAGTTTGTATAAAATTGATGCTGTTTTCATTCTTAAATAATTGGTAGAATTCACTAATAAAAGTATTTGAGCCTGGAGTTAACTTTCTAGGGATATTTTTAACAGCATATGGAATTTATTTAATAGATATATGGGCATTCAGGGTATCTATTTCTCCCTAAACAAGCTAGGTGTTTTGTTTCTTTCAAAGAATTTGTCCATTTTTCCATTTGACCTATATTGTCAATTTATTGCCATAAACTGGGTTATGATATTACTTTTTTATGCTTATCATGTTTCTAAGATATATAGTGGTATCTACCTTTTTTCCCCCCATGATTCTTGTGATTTGTATACTAGGATTTTTCTTGATCACACTGAGTAGAGTGTGATCATTAACTAATATTACTGATTTTTTCAATGATCTTTTGATTTCCTTAATTTATTGTTGGATTCATTTTCTGTTTAACTGATTTTTGCTCTTTATTTTATTCATCATTTTCCTTACTTGGCTTTAATTTGATTTACTTTTTAACTTTTTAAGATGAAAATTTAGATTACTAACTTCAAATTTTTTTGAAGATTTTATTTATCTATTTGACAGAGAGATCACAAGTAGGCAGAGAGACCGGCAGGGGGGTTGAGCAGAAAGCCTCATGTGAGGCTTGATCCCAGGACCCTGAGATCATGACTTGAGCTGAAGGCAGAGGGTTAACCTACTGAGTCAGCCACGTGCCCCACTAACTTCAATTTTTTTTTATTTTTGTAATTTAAACAATAAAATATTCAAACTTCCTTCTAAGCACTCTCTTAGCTATATCCCAACAATTTTTATATACTCTATTTTTATTTATTTTATTCCTATATATGTCTAATTTCTATCCAACTCCCCCTCCTCCCACTGGTGAATTCTACCAAACTTTTTTTTTTTTTTCTGCCAAGGTATAGTTGATACACTATACTTTCCTTTTTGATTTCTTTCCTTTTTGATACATACTTTCCTTTTTGATTTCTAATTCAATTCCAGTGTTTTCACAAAGCAGGCTCTGTATGATGTGAACTTTTAACATTTTATTAGGCTTGTGTTATGGCCCACCATATAATCTATCTTGCTGAATATTTTATGCATATTTCCCTGTTATTGGGTAGAGTGTTCTATAAATATCAATTAGGCCAAGTAGGTTGATAGTGTTATTCAAGTCCTCTATATCTTTACAGACTTAATGGTGGCTTGTTCCTTTAATTACTAATATAGGAGTAGAAAGCTTTTCCACTATTATTATGGTGATTGGCATATTGTTGAATGTTGGGATTTTGTTGTTTTCTTTATTTTTTTTAATAGATTGTTTAGTATTATTTGGTCAGATGGCCAAGTATGGAATCAGTTTGATCCCTTCAGGGTGTATTTTAAAGATTTATTAGGGTGGATTTGAATAGCCTTCACTCTAGGGATAATTCAAATACTGTTTTATTACCAGGATGTTACTTCTCATGGCTCTCTAATGAATGTCTCGGATGATTGCTGAGGATTCCTAGTACTGAGTGGTAACTCAGATGTCTACCAATGTGTTTGAACCCTTGAAATTACTAAACTGAGAGCCTAATCACTGTCTTTTGCCAGGCCTCACAGAGTTTTTACTTTGCAGTAAAGTAGCCCCCTCCCTCTCTGAAACTCAGCAACTGCCATCCTTGGAAGACTCCAGAACTCTAATCTTAAGCTCTTTTATTCATTAATATCAATGAATTCACATGGTCTCTCTTTTTTAAACAACCCTGCCCTAGCAGTCTAGAAATTACTGAAAAGTCAGAGTGATGGTGTAGGTTACTGCCCTTATTTTCCAGCTTCCCATTTCATAGACTTGCATGCCTGTTTTTCAGTGCTTGAAAGAAAATATTTTATTTATTTTGTCTAGAGGTTTTTTTGGTAATGGAAAAATGGGTCTGGAGTAATTCTTACTCCATTGTGGCTGGAAGTAGAAATTCATATTTTTAACACAATTTTAGTAGTTTTAAAATTTAATTTTGTCTGTAGATATTTCTCCTTTTTATTTCAGAATAAATTTATATACATCTGTCTCTTCTTTTTCTCATCAGTACTCTAGATGTTTGATTATCTTTTTAAATAACTAGTTTTTAACTTTTTAGATTTTAACTCTCATGAGTATGTGTTGTTCTTGCTTATTTTACTGACATCTCTCTCTTTTAAGCTAGGCTCAGTGTACTTTATTGATGGTACATGACAAGGTAGTGCTCCACAAGCCCTACCTTCCTTAGGGGGTCTGGTATGGAAACTGTAGATGTTGGGAGATTCTCAGTGTGTTGGGAGATGAGTTGGGGCAAGAACTCTCCAGCAGGTAAGAGCCTCTCTTTTCCTTTTGCTCTCACTGGGACTAAAGGTCCAGGGGGCTCTTACTCCTCGAGGGCCGGGTAGACTATTAGCCCACCACCTATTTGCTGTAGCCAAATAAATTGTCATACCAGTAATGAGCTTGACAAAGTGGTCATTGAGAGTAATGCCAACCCCAGCATTGAAGATGGAAGAGTGGGTGTCACAGGAGACAACCTGGTCATTGTAGCCCAAGATGACCTTGAGGAGGCCCTCCAATAACTGCTTTGTCATCTTCTTGATGTCATCATATTTGGCAGCTTTCTCCAGGTAGCAGGTTGGATCCACGACTGACACACTGGGGGGTGGGACATGGAAAGTCACATCAGTGGTCTTCCCATTCCGCTCAGGAATGACTTTGCCTATGGCCTTGGCAGCACCTATAGAAGTAGAGATAATGTTCTGGTCAACCGCTCAGCCATCATGCCACAGCTTCCCAGAGGTGCTGTCCATGGTTTTCTGGATGGCATGGACTGTGGTCATGGGTCTCTTCATGATACCAAAGTTGTTGTGGATGAACTTGGCCAGAAGGGCAAGCAGTTGATGGTGTAGGAGGCATTATTATTTATTTATTTGACACAGAGAGAGAGGGATCACAAGTAGGCAGAGAGGCAGGCAGAGAGAGAGGGGAAAGCAGGCTCCCTGCTGAGCAGAGAGCCCGATGCAGGGCTCGATCCCAGGACCCTGAGATCATGACCCAAGCCGAAGGCAGAGGCTTAACCCACTGAGCTGCCCAGGCACTCCAGAAGATAAATTTCTTATTCTCAGCCTTGATTGTGCTGTTGAATTTGCTCTGGGTGGAATCATACTGGGACATGTAGACCATGTTGTTGAGGTCAATGAAGGAGTCTTAGTCATTGATGGCAACAATATCACTTTGTCAGAGTTAAAAGCAGCCCTCGTGACCAGCTGCCCAGTATGGACAAATCTATTTACTCTAATCTTCACCATTGTATCTGAGCGACACGACTGGCCCTGCACCAGAAGATGAGGTTGTCTGTGAGCTGGGAGGAGTGGAAAGCCTCTTCTTACATTTATAATTTGTGAACTTCTTTCTTTGAATTTGCTCTGTTGCACTATACCTATAATTGTGTCAAAAGCCAGATTTTTAGTTTCTGATCTTGCTTATTCTTGATAAATGTGTTAAAAATTATAAAGTTTCCCAAATAAAGTTTTACCAATGGCTTACAAATTTTGACATGTAGAGGGTTTTCTTTTTATTAGTATTAATTTTAATTGGTATTTTAAAATTTCATTAGTATTAATGTTCTGTCCAGATGTTGCAGGAGAAAATTGTCTCCTTGGATCTTCCAGTTTCTGGTGGCAGCTAACATTCTTCAGCTTGTGGCCTGATTACTCCATCTTTGCTTTCCATTGCCTTTCCTCTTCACTGTTTCAAATCTCCCTCTGCCTCCCTTTACAGGGACACTTTTACTGGATTTAGGGCTCAGCTAGATAATTCATAACTCAAGATCCTTAACCAAATCATATCTTCAAAGTTTTTTTTTTTTTAATTTTCGTCTTTGCTCTTTCCATAGAAGGTGATGTCCCCAGGCATGGGAATGATGGAATTAGGGATTCAGAGATAGGTACCTTTGATGGGACATTTCAGTCTACCACAATCTTCCCTCTGGCCTCCAAAGGGATGAATCCAAAAGATTCATATTCAATTCAATTCAATTCATATTCAATCTTATGAATCCAAAGATTCATATCCATCCACATATAAAATACATTGATTTCATCCCAGTGTCTTCAAAAGTATCAACCTGATACAGCATCAGCACAAGTCCAAAATGTATCTAAATATTGCCAACTCAAAATTTTTAAATCTCATTATTTATATCAACAAAATCAGCATAATTTCTATTCTACCTGTGTTCCATCTTGCGGAAAATTTTACCCCCATCTTTGGACCTATGAAACTAGAAATCTAGCTATTTGGTCCCCAAATACAGTGCAGAACTACGTCAACACAAAATAAATGAACCGTTTTTTGAAATTTTAAAAGAAAGGAAAAGAGTTTTATTCAAGCCTAAGTTAGAACAGCTGCCCAAAATAAATAATCTTCACATAGAAGAGAATGCCCCAGAGAAGGAACATTTGGTTCAGAGTTAACATATATGTATATTTTACATAGAGTTACAAGCCATCATGACAAAGGCAATTACAGAATGTTGTAGACTTTATCTTACATTTTTTAGTGTGTATATGAGGCTGTTTAACTTTAATCTTCTGGGAGCCAGGAAGGTTTTGTTTGTTTGTTTGTTTTGTGTTGTTTTGATTTGTTTTGTTTTTCTTACCTTTACGTCTGAATGCTCCTTTTAGTTTTGTGTTTTGTTTTAACAAAGCAGACATACAACATGTGCTTGGAGCAGAAATAAGAGCCCCATGCTTTGAATGTTTCTGGAGTAATTTTGACCTTGGTAAAAGTTAAAGTATGGCTTCTCTTGGAGCCTAGGAGCAGGAAGCACAAATGTTAAAAGGGGTAAAATATAAGGAGGGAAAAAAATCAGCATTCTCAAATAATTTTGAAATCTAACAGATAAAATCCCATTATGTTTTGTGGGTTAGAAATAATTCCCTCTGGGACCACATGTATGATCTGGTTCCTAGGCTTGGGCATCTGCTTTTGGCCCTGCAGCTCCATTCCTTGGGACCATGGCTCTGACGTCAATGTATCATCACTTCTTGAGGGTTCTACATGTTTCAGATGAGTAGTTGTTATCTGTATATTTTCTACTTATAGAATTTTGGAACTCTGGCAGTCTTCATTGTGTCCTGTCTCTGTCTCTTTCATTCCAAGCTGGGAGTGTTTCTGCAAGTATAATATTCTCAAAAACCTATTAGGTCCTCTGTTTAATCTCATGGGGATTCAGAACATTAGCAAGAGAGTCCTCCACAGATCTTTTCTAGATAATTCCATTTCCTTTCTTGACTTGTGCTGAGAGTTTGAGTGAATCCATGAGACACAAAACTATTATCTTCAGCAAAATTTTTCTCACAACACAGTTGGCCTTATCTCCACAGTACAATTTCCTAACAACTAGTCTCCAAATTTTAGCATCTTTTTCTATCTGAACAGGCTTAGAATTTACCAAAGTATTAAGTGCTGGTTCCTTTTTTCTTAACAATTCTTTCTTCAATTTCTCTCTTTCCCATGTGTTTTGCTATAAGCAGCAAGAAGAAACAAGGTTGCACCTTCAACACTTTGCTTAGAAATCTCCTCAAAATCCAAATTCCTTGCTTATAAGTCCTGCTTTCCACACAGCTATAGGACACATTCAGGTAAAATTTCTGCTACTAAATAACAAGGATTATCTATCACCAGTTTTCAATAGCACATTTCTCATTTTCTTCTGAGCTTTCATCACGTTTATACTTCCACTGTTCGTATTCTGGTCAAGACAGTTTAGACTTTTTCTATCCTCTACCTCAAATCTTCTACAAGTCTTAGTCCACTGTCTGATTACAAAGCCACTCTACATTTTTAGGTATTTGTTACAGCAGTATCCCACTTTCCCCTACAAATATCTGTCTTAATTTCCTAAGGCTGCCATTACAAATTGACACAAACTCGCTGATTTACAAGAACAGAAATTTATTCCTTCATGGTTCTGGAGGCCAGAAGTTCAACTTCAGTTTCATTGAGCAAAAATCAAGATATTAATAGGGCTACATTTACTCCAGAGACTCTAGGACAGATTCTCTGTCTGGCTTCTTCTAGCTTCTGGTGACACTCCTATGCTTATGGCTTAATCACTCCAAGCTTTGACTACATGCTCCTATTGCCTTCTCTATTATGTATATATAATGACCCTCAGCCTCTTATGAAGACACTATGATTGGATTTAGGACTCACCTGGATAATCCAGTAAAATCTCCCTATATCAGGATCCTTAAAAACAGCTGCAAAGGGCACCTAGGTGGCTCAGTGGGTTAAAGCCTCTGCCTCCAGCTCAGGTCCTGATCCCAGAGATGGAGCCCTGCATTGGGCGCTCTGTTCAGCAGGGAGCCTGCTTCCCCCCTTCACTCCCCCCACCCCGCCTGCCTCTCTGCCTACTTGTGATCTCTGTCTGTCAAATAAAATAAAATTAAAACAAACAACAACAACAGCAAAGAGCTGAAAAGAAGCTTCTTCCTTACAAACTAACAGGGCTAAATTGGACCTGGTATCTTTTCATGGCCATTTTCCCTCTTAATAGAGATGGCTAATTCTGTTGGAGATGTATGGGGTTCTCTTTAATTAAATGCATACTATCACAGAAGGAGCAGGTTTGTTCTCAGAATTTTTGGAATGTACATGCTTAGCATTGTGATTAGCATATAGTAAGTTCTCAAAAATTACAGCTCATTTTTAATTGATGTTATATTTACCATTAGGCATCTCTTAATAAATTCTATAATCATCCCCTAAAATACATTTAACTTCTCAGGTTGTTAGTTATGGATACATTTATTTCAATCCTCTGAATACTGCTTTTAATTTATATGTAGTATTATTTTCTGATTCTTAAAACTTATGCAGTAGAAATTCATATTTCTCCAAAACATCAAAGGCTTTTTGAAAGACAGTGTGATAATTGTGGTTTATTTAATTGTCAAAAATATGAACAATTGCTTGTTAAAAAAGAAAGAAAACACCCTTAGGTAATTTCTAGCACTTTAAGGTTGAGATTTCTTTCACTCAACATTTCCTTTATAGTAATTTTGTCCCAGAAATCTCTAAAGTCAGTTTAAATTTCTAATGCTTTTGAATGTTTTAACTCTCCATTATAACTGTGAACAGACATAATATGTTTATCTCATTTTTTTCACATCCTGTCACTGTCATCTACCAATGAAGTGTTAAAAGGGTTGAGAAACTGCATGTCTTCAGTTTAATCATGTTTAATTAATTTATTTGTTTAGCTTTTGATCCTTGGAATATGGCTATAAATATTATATAAAATACATTCTTATTTTTTAGACTCTCAAAACAATCTGATAAATAAAAAGTATATGATATTTGTGGTGTAAATTTTCTATCATGTTATTTTAAATATATATGTCAGTCAAAAATTAACATTTATCAGTTTGACAAATATTTTGTGTACTGTTTTATATAATTATTCTACCTATTGGGGATATAGTAGCAAATCAAACAGAATGTAACTGCTACCCTCCTTGAGTTTATATTCTAGAGGAGAAGAAACATCAACAAACACAATCAATAATATAAAAATAGACTATTTTAGATAGTGATAAGTGTATGAAGAAAAGTAAAATAGAGAACCAGGATGAGTGGTAACTGAGAGATGCTGTAATGTTAACCAGATTAGAAGCTATCGAGAAGTGGACATTCAAGAAAAGACTTAAAGGAGCAGAGGGCAGAGTCATGGGCAGATCTGTGGAAACACATTTAACCAGGGGAAACATTAAGTGCTGTGTCTGAGAAGTGGTGATAATGCCTCTGTGTCTGGATAGAGTTGAAAAGAGGTCCAGGGAGCAGTAGAAGATAAGGTCAGCTCTGTGGGTCCTGCACGCCACTATAAAGATTTTGTATTTGACTGTGAATGAGCAAGATTGCTTTGGAAGGTTTGGAGCAGAGTAACCTTATCTGACAATTATTTTAAAAGGATTAGTCCCCAGGCAGAGATTGGATTAGTTGGAAGAGGGGGAGTGGGAGGGTGAGGACTGATAGGGTAGATGTACAGGAAGTTAAGTTATTTAGAAAAAAAAATCAAATCAGGCAGCTGAAGATGCCTATGATGAGGAATAAAATTAATTTCAAAGCCAACACCCCAGTGAATACAGAATTGCAATTTATATTTTTATTAAACAATACTGACAACTTTCTAGATAATTACTAAATGAGACAATTGTGAAATTTGTTACATGCTTTTGGGCCAGATTCAAGAGAAGTTAACTTAGGCTTTAAAGAACATTAAGTAGAAGTAACTTCATTCGGAGATGCTTCATTTATGTTTTGGAATGTACATCCTTCTTTTTACGATATCTGTCAGAAAGATGATATTCTGTCAAGACTTCTACTGTGTTTTCCTTTGCATTTCCTTGTCTATCTGTGCTGTTGAATGTAGTAGCCACTAGTCACATATGGTTGTTGAACAGCTGAACTGTGGCTGATCTGAATTGAAATCTGCTTTCAGTTTAAACAACATACTAGATCTCAAATATTTAATATGAAAAATAGCATGTGATATCTCATTAGCTATTATTTTTATATTTGATTATGTGTTTCAAGGCAATTGCATATGAAAGGCTTTAGATATATTGAGTTAAGTAAAACATATACATAAAATTAATGTCCTTAGCTTCTTTTTACCTTTTTTTTTTTAATAAGACTATTAGAAAATGTGAAGTTACAGACATGGCTCACATTATATTTCTATTAGACAGTGCTGATGTCCATGCCAGGTGAACACTAATGCAGTTTTCAAAAGTATAATACTAAAGTAAGAATAATAACTGGAATAAGATAAGATAAAAATGGACATACTATATTTGGGGATTATATATATGGTAATGATAGCAGAATAAATAATGAGAAAAATATAAATTTCTCAACTAGTGTTATGGTGACAGTTGGATAGCTATGTATTAAAAAAATTCTAGTTCTCTTATCTATGAGAATCAGAGTTAATGGTATATCAACATTTAGGGGAGAAAGAATCTAAGAATGAAATGTCTCAAGGAAAGGAACTTGATAGCCTGGCAGATTTTAAACCAAGAAAAATATCAGTATAACCTATGGCTGCAACTAATTGTACCATTTTATTGTGATTTCTTTGGAATAAACCTCTGTTTTTATTTTTTTATTTTTTATTTTTTTTAATGCTTCACCATTTTTAGAAGTTACATCAATTTTTTCAAAAATGAACTATCCTTTTGAAACTTTATTTTTAAATAAATTCAATGTTATGGCCTGACTGGATCAAAATGTTCTATTGCTTTACTTCTGTTTCATTTAATAAAACATTCCTTTAAAAAATAACCTTGAATTATATTTGAAATCCTAGGACCTTATTTTCTATTTGTGCACACAGCCCACTTTGGGGTATAGTTCTGGGGGAGGTGAAATTGAAAAAAAGTGCAAAGAGCGTGAAGCACTGGGTATGGTGCATAAACAATGAATCTTGGAACATGAAAAAAATAAAATAAGATTAAGATGTTTAAAAAGTAGCAAACAAAAACTGTAAGTACAATATTTTGTTTTAATACCAACATATTACAAATTAACTTTAAGATTATTTAATATTTTTATTAATATTTTATATTTATAAAAATTTATAATATTACAAATTAACTTTAACTTTTACTCTGTCCCTTTACCCCTACTTCTCCATGTCTGTCATTGGTTTGAAGTGACATTAGTTTGAGTTGACAGAATCTATATGACAGATTAATAGGGGGAAATTGATGCTGGATCAAAAAGGTTATACTTCTTTCTAAATGGACAAATCAGTGGTAGAATTGCATTCACTATGTGAGATTATTGGAGAGACTGAACTGGGACACGGATGCCAAATTCTGTCCAGAACCTTTTCTTGTCTTACATCAAACTTGTCAAATTGTTCTCACCATCTCACTATCCCTGCTGCAAGTATCCAACAAAGATTTCCTCCTGTTGTACATTTAGCTCTTAGAAAATTCTGAGGCCCTGTCTCCTGAAAACTTTCTATTGATTTTTTTTATTTTTCTTCTTCCCTGTGCATATGGAGGCTCTGATTTTGGGCTTTCCTGCTTGCTAAGAACTGGCTGCTTTTTTAGTGTCTGTCCTTGCCCAAGATACAGACAGCAGGGTATCTTTGATTGTGTTTTACAGCTGAATGCCCATTTCGTTGGCTTCAAAATCTAGCCTCAGTTCTTGAGAATTCTTTCTGTGGAATGCGGCCTCTGGAAGTATAATTCCTTCCAGGAGAGATGTGATAGGAAGACCTGGGTGAAGAAACCTCAGATTAATGGTCAGTAATAGTGATTCATTGTGTTTGGATAGCATTTTATTGCAAAATTCTGTCACATATTTTGTCTCACTTGCACATAATGTTTTCCACAAGTCTGTGTCTGAGCAGTAAATGTTTTAATCTTCTCATCATGGAGAACAGGACAGTGAAGTCTCAGAGTGGTCAGAACAGTATTTAGTGATGTTCCCTGAACTTAAAGCCTCCTCTGTGGACCCTTAGTTTAGTACTTTTTCCACCATCTATGTCTTTAACAGAAACCAGATTTCAAAATTTTGTTTTTATAAGATATTTGAAAGTTACTGTATACAATATAGTCCTTCAGTTGATTATCTGTTTATAGGGTCTCACATATTTGTTATTAATACCCATATATTAATTAAAAAGGAAAGATTTTTAGTTAAGCAAAATAGCATTTGGGGGGGAATTTTTTCCTTATCTAGACACAGCTATTAGCCAGATCATTTGTAGCTAAGATAAAGTGGAGAAAAACATTTTCAAAGAGGGTAAAGAGGATTATCATATTAATAGTCAAATAATACTTTCCATCACAAAATAAGGGAAAACAGCTTTCAAGTGAAAGCATCAAAGAAGTGACACCATTTCTTTCTGCAGCATTATGTTCAGAAACAAATCTCCTCTGGGTTATGTTACCTGTTTGAATACAATAGAACTAAGTGGGGGAACAGGTGTTTATAGAGAAATGACTGACAAAGAGATAGTAGTCACAACTAAAGCAGCAAAAGTCAGCACTAAAGAAGTGGAAAGGTGGGCTGCAGGTTGGTTGCCTGTGGTTTTGTAATATTGCTGGTTAGCTTTTCAAATACTGTCTATGTGGGTCATTCAGTCCAAGGGTGTCATCAAGGATAACACGACTAGGAGTATGCTACGTTCTATTTCCAACCAGAGAACAAATCTGGTGACTAACGATGATGAAATCATTTCAATTTGTACAATATTCCATTTCATTCAAGGGGCAGCTCCAGCTCGAGTAAATGGAGAAATCGTGTCCTGGAGGGTTTCTTCAGTGTGTATGAGCCAGATAGATGAGATCATTGTAAACACCTACTTTAAGCACTTTATGTCCACAGGTCAAGGCTACAAGACTGATACAAGTGAGAGATAGAAAAATGCTACTAGTACAGGAAGCCTTCCTTAAAACTATTCAGAATATATCATATTCTTCAGATACAATCTATAATATTATTTATCTTTTGAACTTAACAGTTTTATCACTTTTGTATAGAAAATAAATTGATCAAAATATAGGTGCCAAATTTGATGGAATACATTAATATGACTTCACAGAAAATGAAGGACATATTTTTAACAAAGAGCCATGTATATGATGTCTGTTCCCAAGTTGTGTTTAAAAATCACACACACACATTTCCTGTATTTGCCTTAAAACTGGATAAAGCTTATAACATTTACCTAAATATATGAATGTCAGCGATTATTTGAAAAAAGCAATTAGAACATATGGGTCCTTGGAACTATATTCCAACAGGACTGCAGTCAGCCAGAACTGAGTTGTGGCAGCTCTTTTTGACAGGACCTGTGCCCCCTTATCATCATAGTCCCTCTTTGTCTTTATTGTTTTTACTTGAATTTATTGTAGTATTTCATCTTCCTACTTGTCCCATAACTATTTATATTTTTATTGCCTTGTCCATGAATTTTCTAAGGACTTTCTTATCTTTCAATATGTTTGATTCCTGAAACTTCTGGTTAAGACACTGAAACCTATGATTTTATGCCTTTTTTTCCTGATAGCTAAAATGTTTTGAAATTAAAAACAAATTAACCCCATGAAATACATATAGTATTAAATGCATGATTTTAAAAGCCAACTATTAGCTCTTACAATGAATTAAACAGAAGTGAAAAAATAGGGACATAATGGTTATTTATTTAGATACTGTTAATGCGATGTATGTTTTTACAGAGATGTAAAAGACTACAAGCTTAAGTTTACTTAGATAAATAGATTTGTCAAACCAGTATAAGAATTTTGTCTACTTATAAAAATAGTCTGCCATTTATTAAAAAAAAAAAAAAGAAGGAAAGATGTAACTAACCTTAACTGAACTCAGTTTATTTTCTTGACACTATTAAGCATGCATTCTATATTATTATCATGGCCGTGTCCCTGGCCCTCAGATGTATTATCTGTATTATCTCTGACTTTCTGTTCCTGTCCTGTGTGCAGGAGCTAACATTTCAGACCATATCACATGAAATATGTTGCAAGTTGACTTTCCAAATATTTTACAACTATATTTTTATGGAGTTATTCAAGATAGGTAGAGCATCATATTAAATGTTACCATTTTTCCCATATCAACCCTACCTAGGGCAGACAAATTAATCTTGAAATCTGAGAGATTAGTTATAACAGGAATTTATTTTGGTTATTATTTTGCAATTCTCTAAAATAAAAGCAAGTAGTTGGAATGACAAATTATGTAACAATGCTTATTAATTAAATAAATGATTACAAATGGTTAATTAACTAAGGAATTCAAATCTAGATCATAAAGTTCATCTGAAACATGGAATGCTGTGTACACTTGAGTCCATAAAAGATTATTGTTATTATCAAATATTTAGATTCAGTGATGATCTCAAAGGATGAATATTTATATTGAAAAATTGAAGTGCTTGGGTGGCTCAGTGGGTTAAAGCCCCTGCCTTCGGCTCAGGTCATGATCCCAGGGTCCTGGGATCAAGTTCCCCATCAGGCTCTCTGCTCAGCAGGGAGCCTGCTTCCTCCTCTCTCTCTGCCTGCCTCTCTGCCTACTTGTGATCTCTGTCTGTCAAAGAAATAAATAAAATCTTAAAAAAAACAAAAGAAAAATTATTTAGAGTCAATTTCATGTCCTGATTTTTGTCTTGGAATTTCATCATACATTTCATCTATACATTATTATTAAACTTTGGTTCAATACACTAATTTTATTGATTTATTAGTTAGTTGGAAAACTCATGATTTTATTTTTTAGTTTTAAGTATAAAGTGATAAAATGTGTTGAGTTCTCATAAAGAAAATAATATATCACTGATAAATGTATTTTTCTGAAAATTTAACTAATATTAGCACACTTCCATACTTGTTTGATGTATTCTAAGAAAATTTTACAGATACATATTAAAAGCTACCCTATTCCACAGTCCACCTACTTTCCTTTCCTTTACCTACTCAGCAAATGATATATATGCTTCTTGTGCAAATTTTTCATAGTATTTATAATATATATGTATTTAGTTTAGGAAATGTTTCCAATTTACATAAAGAGTTTTGTATGATTTGTGGTGTTTGTAACTACCTTTCCCCCTTACTGTCACATATTTAAAAACATTCATCCATATTAATACATATATTACTATACTTAGATTTATTTCTACCATTTTTGCTTGTTTTCTCTATTTAATATGCATTTGTTGAATGTTACCTTTTTTCTTTTCTCATAGAGTTCAATTTTTATTAAGTTTAGTTTCTATTTTGTTTACAGAAATTATATATTCTGTACTTTCCGTGGTTACTCATAACATGGTTACTCATGACATGAAAACTTCACAATGAAAAATTAAAATTTATTACTCTATCTTCCATCAAAACAATAAAAAAGCACTGGAAGAATTTAACACTTTTGCCACTTTCTAAATCTACATGTTATTGTTACCTAGTAGTTATATTCCATTATGATTATTGTTTAAGTCCCAGAATTAGCCATTGCCATGCTGCTCTTGTCACTATTGTTTTATATTTTATTTGGTTAATACTTGTTTGGAACTCTCTGACAGTTATATTATTTAGAACACAATCCATATGAAGGTTGAAGGCAGGGAAAATGATTCTTCTAAAAACAAAAGTTTGTGTTTGTTAGAATGTTTTCATTACCACTATTCTTTGGAAAGTCTCGTTTTTGTACAGCCAGTATTTCCATATCCTGGTGTAAAGGTTTGGTTAAACTTGTCCGTGACTTTATAGGATATTAATCTGTAGCTCTGTGGGGTTTTTTCTTATAACAATTGCTGTAATTCACAGGCATAGGTACAAAGATACTGAATGATGAAATGATGCAGAACTAGATTCTCCTGGATAGCTGGGTTAGAGAGATACAAAAGAGCAGTTGTTGACATTAAAAATGAATGGATTGAAGTAACATACCATGAAATTGATGAGGCTAGAGTGGCGACAGGAAGGTTGTGAGAGATTGAGATGATACAAGAAAATAAAATCAGGGTTCCCTGTGAGATTGAAGAATAAGTCTTTCGGGTGACTATAAGAGAGTCCCAAAGGGAGATAGGAGACAGTTTTCAGAAAGTGTTATTTTTTATTATTATTTAAATTTCAGAAATAGAGCAATTTAGAGTTAGCAAAAGTGCTTTAGTGTGGCCATGAGATTAGGTGGCTAAAGGGGTATAGAGGAAGTAATAGGAACAGAAAATGAGATTTTTAAGAAGCTAAAACTATTGTTCAGGTTACCTCTGAATAGGAGAGCTGTGATAGAGAGGAGCACTGAGAGCCAGGGCTGAAATTTTTTTCTCTGAAGGAGAAGAGATAATTAGGAGGTTGGTAGTGACAATAACAAGGTAAAGTTCAAGCTGTCTTCAGTGTCATTGGAGGAGATTTTAATATGAGCATTATATGGAAAGAGTCTGGCAGAAGTACTTAGGAAAAGTAGGATGCTACCTTTCGTTTGAAACTTGAGTCATGTGACATGAAAAGCTTCCTCTCTGGGAAGCTCTGGAAAAATCAGTGGCTCTAAGTACTGACTAGGATCCAATTATGTCAAGAAGGTGGAGAGGGATTCTCAGTAAGGTAGTCAATGTAGGGTTTTTTGTTTTGCTTTTTTTTTTTTTTTGAATTAATTTTTGTTGGTGTGTTTGTTTTTAATGTTTCCTACAATGGAAGGAAGGGTTTAAGGAGCATGGTAAAAGGTTTAGAAGAAATCGGATTGAGTTAGGGAGAAGAAAGTGCAGATTAATTTGAGGATAAAAGAGAGTTTCAGGAAAAGACAAGTAACTAGGGAAGTTTATATCTTGGGTCCTAAACAAAACCTGATAGATTTAGTTATTGGGCAAATGACTAATAAAGGATAAATCTCAGAAATACTCTGATGGGTGATATGTGGTAGTAGCTTTGTCTCTAGGTGCTCAGGGCACAAAGGGTGAGGTCACTCTTGTTGGTTCTGTGTGATCTGAGGATAACTCCTGGGACCCTCTTGGTCTTGGATTTAGTCATAGAATTAGTAGGAAGCCTTGTTCAGCTTCCTATTATAGACAGTGAGATGGGCCAAGCAGAGTCTAGACGGTGTAGCTTCTTTGTCAGTAAAGATATATGTTTGTCAATGAATGTCATGGGTCTCTAGATTGGCTGTAAGCACTGCTGGACATACTTCTAAAAAAATGAATGCCAGAGGCTTCTCATCTAGAGAACATCTAAAGTGCTCATCCTCTTTGAGGAGGTCTTGTAAAAGACAAGACACAGGTACCTTTAAAGAGCATTTATTCTCACATGTTTGCACCCAGAACTAAACATCAACAACAACAACAACAAAAACAACAAACCAAAACAAAACGGAACAACAACAACAAAAAACTAATACTCAACTGAAATTATATATAAAATGAAATTGAATATAAACAAATAGAGAGGAGTTATAAATAAACTAAAAAAAAATTTTAAAGGTTTTATTTATTTATTTGACAGAGAGAGGCAGAGAGAGAACATAAGCAGGGGCAGTGAGAGAGGGAGAAGCAGGTTTCCCTTGGAGCAGGGAGCCAGATGCCTCAACTTGGGGCTCCCTCCCAGGACCCTGGAATCATGACCTTAGCTGAAGGCAGACACCTAATGACTGAGCCACCTAGGCATCCCAATAAACTAAAAATTCTTAATGAAAACAAAAAACAAAAAGCTAAACGATGTAATTTTTGTTTTTCTCTGTAATTTAAAATGTATGCAATACTTGACAGTAAGTATTCAGGGCTTGATGGTCAGAGATTGAGAAACATAAAAACATTTGCTTGTCTTACTTCCACACAGAGGCTTAGACCTCAGGTACTGACCTATAAGTTGAGTATACATAGTCACATATATCTAAGCCTTACTCGTGCTCCAAAATACTATGATTCTCTTGTGGAAGAAAGTCAAACACAGAGCTATTATCATAAATCTTTATTTGAAAATACCAGGCATGAGAAAGCTCCAAAGGAACCAGGAGTCTAACTCGGCATGGCTGACTCTTCTAGGCTAGTTTTACACTAGTTGGTTAGGGATGACACTCAGAAAAGGAAGGAGTTATTTTTGCAGATTAGCAAAATCTGTTTTGGCTAATTGGCTTTTATGGAAGGCAAGAGAGAGGGAGAGTTCAAGGCTCAGGTCGTTTGCTGGTGGGGCAGGGAAAGTAAGCAGCAGCTATCGAGGACGAGGATGTATAAGGCCTACAGTGGATATTCCTCAGGCCTCAGTGGATATCTCTCATTCTCCTCAACTCATATTTTAATAGGCTTAATAAATAATACATAAGTGAAATAAATAAATAAACAATAAATAAATCAGCTTATATTTTCAGGAATATTATAAGCCAAATGTGAAATTTTGGTTTAGAGGCCCAGTCAGAGTTCTGGCTTCTTCATATTCTGGAAATACCTTTTTCCCTTCTGGCTAAATTATAAGGCTAGTTTTGAATCTATGTGTAGTATAGATTTAATGCCTGAGTCAATCATGCATTCATTCATTCTTCCACTCATTGAAAAATATTTATTGGAGAGCTCTTGTGTGCCAGGCTGTTCCAGGCACTCAATAAGCAACAGAATATGGGAGTATGAAAGAGAGAGAGGGAGAGGGAGGTGAGCCTTGCCTTAAAGAACTTGTGTTTCTAAACTATTAGTTATATTATCTTGTCAAGCACAGTGACTTGATTATAAATTAATATCTCAAGTTATAATAAATAGCCAAGCTTAACAATTGCTAAATTTAAGTATGTAAATTTTAAGTTACTTTTTTGATAAATGCAAATTTCAAGCAAAAGGGGACCTTCGAATGTGTATATCTGCTCTTGCAGCTTATATTTGCGGAGTCCCTCCTTACTCTAGGAAGAGATTTTGAAATTATGGAGAAAATGATGTCAGTCCATATACTTAGCACCAAAAATTACTTAGTTGCCACATGAGTACTTGGAACATAAAATCTGTAACAAGTAAGTTTGTTGTTTAACATTAGTCATCCTTAATTTTCCAAATGATTGAGGGTGGTTTAAATTTCCTTTAATAACAGTTTTGGTAGAAATGCATGTAACAGAAGCTAGAAAGCCAAATGAGACACTTGAATGGACTCCAAAACCCTCTGTAAAGGTCTTGTTCTTCATAGGAAGAAGGGGAAAATCTTGGAAAAGATGGAAAAGGCTGAGGGAACTTTAACTTGCATGACCAATACTTACTGACCTTGGCTGTTTTATAAGGGGTCACATTTTATTTTTGTACAGATAAACTGCTGAACAATATCTACAATGCACTGGAACAAAAAGTGTTTTTCTGCATTTATCATGCTACTATAACCACTCCTTCCACCCACTGCTCACTGATATGTTCATTTCTTTTTTCAGCTTAGAACAGGACAGAAGTTCAATGAGAAAATGCATCCCATACTTCTTACCATGACTCGGAGATAAAATACAACACCATTTCCCTAGCTGGAGATCTTAACCCATTCTTAAATCTAAGAGAAAAAGACTCCACAAGACTTTAGCCCAGCATTTATACATTTTGTATTTAACTGCTTCTGGTGAAAATAGAAGTAATCCTGAATATTAAGTCATCTGTATGTAATTAATACTGCAACATTCCACAGTGGAGTTTTTCTTTGTTTAGTGTGGTGCTTTTTTTCTCTTTACCCCCTCTCCTGTTTAAGTATTTGTATATAGTGATTTTTCTTTTCTGCTGTATCTTTGGTTCCAAATTTTAGTTTCCAAATATGCAAGCAAACAGTGTTCTGCAGTAACCAATGAGATTTTCACTTGGGAGGACACAAATTTGATCACCCTCTGAAACCATTTTTTGTGAGCTGAAGGATAAAAGTAACGGGATCCAATCACATTAAAGTCTGCATGGTAGTCTCTAGAGTCCTCCCGTCTTATCAAATGAAGGAAGTAGAAAAAAATTTGTACAGGGACGCCTGGGTGGCTCAGTGGGTTAAGCCGCTGCCTTCGGCTCAGGTCATGATCCCAGGGTCCTGGGATCGAGTCCCACATCGGGCTCCTTGCTTGGCAGGGAGCCTGCTTCTCCCTCTGCCTCTGCCTGCCATTCTGTCTACCTGTGCTCGCTCTCTCTCCCTCTCTCTCTGACAAATAAATAAGTAAAATATTAAAAAAAGAAAAAGAAAAAAATTTGTACCTTATTATAATTTTGGTGGTAAAAATTTTGGCTCCTTTTGTTTGCAAAGACCAAAATTAGCAATGCCGGGAAACGACCAAAATAATTGCAGGATTATTAAAAAAAAAATTGGCTTGTGATATACGATGATATTGGAATCTTTGTTAGTCTTTATGATAATTCTCAGATTCAGATGAACTCTGACCTTAATTTATTTCCCTTGTAGAGTCACATAATGACTTTTCAGTCCGTGACATTTCTTCAATTTTCAGTTATATGGTAGCGTTAGGGAGGAAAAAATCTTTCTAAGTCCTTCAAAGTTTCTTCTAGCTGGTCTAAATATTAAATTGATGAGACATTAACAGGAGAAAATAAAATTTAATTTTATATGTATGAGAACTTCACATACATGAGAGTCAAAGACTGAAAGATAAAACGAGGTATATATGCCATTCTGAGCTAAGGAATGGGATGGGGTCTGGGGCTTTAAAGGTGAGGAGGGCAGTTCACAAGCAATTCTTTCTTTAATAACAAAAAGAGCAGATGTTTAGGAATTGGATGTGTACCCTGTGTACAGACTGGCCACTCAGGTAAAATTTATCTCTGGTAATAACTCTTATTCTGGGAAAGACACCCACTTGAGATTCTTCGAGGGAGTTGAGGGAGAGGCGAAGATTGCCCTTGAGCCTGCCTGTTCTTGATTGCCTTCAACTCAAAATAGGCCACATGACAAAGTGGCGCATTTTGGGAAGACTTGTTATGGACTCCTACAGTGGCAATAGTCCCTTTTGCAGTCTTTCCTTAAGACTTTTAATATATTTAAGAATATACATATAAAATAACGTTTTATAAACCAAGCCTTATTAACTGGCATTTTAAAGGCTACAAGGATTGATGAAAGCCAGACTGGGTTTTTGTTTATTATAGCTTATATCCATCTCTTTTTTTCCTCTGGTCTTTAATAAGTTAATCTCATTATGGTGAGTTTACCAATCCTGTTATTATGTTGACGATTATGAAGTTGAAGTGATTTTCCTCTAAAACTAAGATAAAACTGTAGTGCACACTTCTTTAAGAATATGTGACTTATGGTACCTCAGTTTTCATTTCTGCTGTCTTGATTACTATCCTATGATCAGTTTTGCTTAACACATACCCATTCTTCTATTCCTCTAAACAGCATGAGAATGACAGAGATGAAGAAGGAAGTAGAGATGAAATGAGTGGTTTTTCAACATCTTAAAATTAAAGGACCATTGACTTCTCTTGTTTATACTTCCATTTTAACGTTACACTTCACTATAATATTTTACCAACTTGTCAGTTCAATGTCATAAATGTTTATTGAACTTACACTAAGTGTCCAGTTACTGTGCCATGAGGAACAGCAAGTTCAGAAGTTCAAGATCTATCCAACAATACTCAGAAGTATTCCAGTCCAGAGGATTAATTGTATGGTCAGTCTAGTTAGAATACTTCTCCGTGGGAAGCTATTCATGATTTCTTTACATTTGCCTGTGGTTCATTTATTTTAAAGCGCCTGTAGCTAGTTTTCTATATAACACCATGCAAGTTGGAATCTATATGAATAGACAGATTTCTGAAATTCTTGCTGTTAGTTTGGTTCCAACTCCTTTGATGCACTTAACTGAAAATGCTTGATTTCAAAGCACATACTGGCTCCTAGGCAGTTTCTCAGCATAATAATTAGTCAAATTTGGACAATAAATGGCCTCATTAGTTACTCCTTTAAGCATTTACAATACAAATACCTATTTGTAGAATAGATTTTTCTCGGCTGCTAATAAATTTGTAGTTGATAAAAGAGAAAGCTGTATTTTTGTTAACAATTAGCATTTGCTGCCCTTAGATAAATAAACTGAAGTCTTGGTGGCCTGAGGCTGAATGGCAACAGCCTTTAATATCATATGGATTACAAAGAATGTACTACATGCAGTCACCTCTCCCACTGTGCAACTGCCTAGTGTAGGTGGAGGAATTCTTTTGTTATGCAAATGCCCTATTTAAAGATAACATGTGTACAAAGGATAGTAATGGAAGGTCATTTCTAAGACTGGACAGATGGATGAAAAATTCCACAGAGTGCTTTGCCAAGCACCTGGCATTATATGAAAGACAGCTGATGATTAGACTCACAAAGAAGAATTTGTATTATCACAGGTGACAGTGTGACTAATTGAAGAGGTTGCTTATTACGGAATTGGTCAGTTTCCGTTCTGCTACACTCAGGATCCAAGGGCTGCAGAAAGTGAATACATAGCACACAGTGTTTTCTTAGGGGAACCAAATGAAGGTGGGAGGAAGAGGGAAGGAATTCTTGCTGCGGGTGTAAAGACTCACAGCGGGCTTGAGTTCTGTGCTGCTGAGAAGATGCTCACAGCACAGTCTCAAAGTTGCAGAGGAAATAAGAGATAACAGACCTTTAAGATAGATTTTTATGTCATTTTCTAACAACAGACCACAGCTGCTTTTGCAAGTATAAAAATCTGATAGATTTGAGCCTCATTATGATATGTATTACTGTTTTCTAGATAATAGTATGCCATTAGGCATGTTGGCTGAATATTTTAAGACAACAGAGCAGACTGTAACTATCTGTGCCTCGATCAGAATATTCAGAGATCTCACATCTTTCAAAGGGTGTTTGCCAAAGGCTTTCCCATGCTGCATGCACTGCTGCTTTGCCTCTCCTTTACGCCTTATTGAATCTATTAGAAGACGAACACATCTCTCAGTCATCAGACTTCTTGCTGACAACACCTGTCAGTCTGTCATTCCACTCCAGAGAGAGATTTTGTAGGGTGTCATTTGGCAGAATTAAAAAGAAAATGGGAGGAAACAAATCTGAGATAATTATTCTTATAAAAGGAATGATACAACTATTATTGTTTGAAAATAAATTCAAGGAATTACTTAGGAAGTAAAGATTAGAATGATTTTTGGCATAAATACCTATCAGTGGTATTAGAAATCATGTTGAAATTTAAAACACACTCAAGAAACCTGAAAAACTTTGAGAGTTTAGATTGATAACTGAATATACATCCTTTTTCAAAATCCATTTATATTGAAAGGCAAACATTCTCACATACTTTTTTATTTTTTATTTTTGGTAGGGCTAGAATATTAAATATTTGAGTGTGAAAACAAGTTTTAGAAAACTAACTGACTTCAAGAAAGCTTTGAGAATTAATCTTACAGAGTGATTTAGAACTTATTAAGTAATAGATATATCTAAGACTGATGATTTTTAAAATATTGTTTTTAGAGATTCCTATTATTGGTTCTTTTTATGGTTTATCTTTTATTCATTCAGTAAATAGTAACATCAATCTTGATATATCTTATTTTATAGTATTGCCTATAAATAAAAAAGAAATTACTCTCTATATGCTGTGGAGTTTCTCTGTATTGTTTTTTCAGTTACTTCCCTTAAAATCAAACTGTCACATAATCAGACCATTTTAATGCCAAGGAACATGCACATCTTCACATAGATATTTCAAATTATTGTGCTTAATTCTTTTTGGGTTTTTTGGTTGTTTAATTGGTATAATTCATTTACTTTACATGAATCTGCTTTACATGGGAGAAATAAATTAGGAAATATTTTTTTTTCACTAAGTTTTTTCTTTTTCTTCATTTATTTATTTTCAGCATAACAGTATCATTATTTTTTCACCACACCCAGTGCTCCATGCAATCCATGTCCTCTATAATACCCACCACCTGGTACCCCGACCTCCCACCCCCCTGCCACTTCAAAACCCTCAGATTGTTTTTCAGAGTCCATAGTTTCTCATGGTTCACCTCCCCTTCCAATTTCCCCCAACCCCCTTCTTCTAACTCCCCATGTCCTCCATGCTATTTGTTATGCTCCACAATAAGTGAAACCATATGATAATTGACTTTCTCTGCTTGACTTATTTCACTCAGCATAATCTCTTACAGTCCCGTCCATGTTGCTACAAAAGTTGGGTATTCATCCTTTCTGATGGAGGCATAATACTCCATAGTGTATATGGACCACATCTTCCTTATCCATTTGTCTGTTGAAGGGCATCTTGGTTCTTTCCACAGTTTGGCAACCGTGGCCATTGCTGCTATAAACATTACTTTTTTTCATACATGACAAAGCAACTCCTCCTCTCTGAGTCATGGAAGAGTGAGTCAAGTACATTGGGATTTCTCCTCTTCAACCTGTGGTGAAGATTTTTTTTTAATTTTCTAGTTTAGTTGTCATATTTTTCTTTTTCTTTCTTTCTTTTTTTTTTTAAGATTTCATTTATTTATTTGACAGACAGAGATCACAAGTAGGCAGAGAGGTGGGCAGGGGAGGGGGGAGGCAGGCTCCCTGCTGAGCAGAGAACCAGATGTGGGGCTTGATCCCAGGACTCCGGGATCATGACCTGAGCCAAAGGCAGAGGTTTTAACCCACTGAGCCACAGGTGCCCCTGTCATATTTTTCTTAAGGATAAAAGGTCAACCATGACCTCCACAAGGAAAAATGTAATTTAGTGAAAAATAAAACCAAAACAACCTGTGAAATGTGTTCTTTAAATGATTATTTTTCCACAGAACTATTTCTATTAGCAGTGACTTTATTATTAATATTATACTTCAAAATAGATGATATATCTCTATTAAATATGTAATTGTCCTGCAAAAATAGTTTTTATTATTTACAAAAAGCAGAAAATAATGCCTGGGTGAATTAAATTAAGTATTTATGTCTTTTTGACTGCAAATGACAGTTAATTTTATCTAAGTTTACGTAAGGCTATGTTTCTGCAGTTTAATATGCCTTTCTGTATGTGTATATCTGAATATGTGTGGATGTTTACAGTCTGTTTCTGTCTATAGCTCCTTTTAATCTATTTCTTTTTGTTCAGGAATATTTTACAAAATGATAATTATAATAATGACAATAAGTAGTTTTTAAATTCATATAAGGCATGAGGCTTCCTAATGTTGTTCTATGTTATATCTCCATTTAAACAGTACTTGTCAAAATAAATGTCTCACTTGTTTTCTGGGGAAGATGTTTCTAAATTCAAAGTTGCCCACTTATCCTCAAAAACCTTGATGTCATTGTTAAAAATCAAACCCATTACCACATTACCTTACTTAATATACCTTTTAATAAGGAGTGATTTTAATTGAAGAAAAAAATAAAATTCCTTGTCAAAAAGTTCTTAATCAGTAAATCAGGAATAAGAATCATGGGAAAAGAGACTCAAGAATTTGCCTTTAAAAAATGCTTCAGGTGATTTTAATGTACACTAGTATTGGGCAATCATTGGTTTAAAGACTCTTGCTTTTTATTTTTTACATAAACTTCACGTCAAACATGCTTTTTAAAAAAAAGATTATTATTCTTTTTTATTTATTTAAAGAGAGAGCACGCATGTGCACCTGAGCACAAGTTGGGGAGGGGCAAAGGGAGAGGAAGAAGCAAACTCACTAAGCAGAAAGCCCAAGGCAGCTGGATCCCAGGCTCTGAGATCATGACCTGAGTGGAAAGCAGACACTTAACCCCCCAGTCACCCTGGCACCCCCAAACATGATTTTGAATGTAGTTCATGCTGAAATGGAATGCTATGCTCACATCTTCACTTAATCTGACTCTTCTTCTTCTGGTTTCTGATTTTCCATTGTGTTCTATGTTCTCAATAATAATAGTAGTTTTTTTTCCATGATGGTTTACCTAGAGTACATTTTCTGAAAATAGTCACTTTTCCTAAGTTCCTATAGACACTCTTTTCTAGAAAAACATTTTTAAAAATTACTTATCTTTCCTTAGCTTCTACCTAGAGATTACTTGTGACTTTTCACAGCCAAATCTTCAGGCATACATGGTTGTTGAGATACGAGTGGGTAGATGTTTCAGTGTGATGCAAGTGCTCACAGTAACCTTAAGTTAAAGCCGCAGGTGATTCTGCTCTAGCCCATCATTCCAGGAATGGGCCCTGATCCAGATCACATCAGCTGCTCCCTGACACTGTAGAAAGTCTCACACTCATGTCTAACCCCTCACATCAATTATTTGCAGGTAACTCTTATGGGGTGCTTTAAAGATAATGAGGTACACTTAGACTGATACCTTGCAAAATATACATCTGGCAAGACCAAGAGTAAGATTGTGAAAATTTGAAGTTTACCATATGGCATAAAGTGCTAAAGATACCAGGAGTTGGGTCAATCATCATTTTTCCCATTAGAATGTTGCCTAAGAAGTTTATTTAACTTGTTTGAAAACCATAAAAGAGTGGACTACATAAGTAATTATGATTTTACAAATTATTGATTTTTTTTTCTTTAGGAGATACTTTTTAGAAATATTTATTATAACAGGATGACTACCTTAGCAAAGGGCTAGGAAAATTATATTTAATACTTGATATAAAATGAACATAACATCTAGACTCTGATTATTCCAAATCATCTTAATTACTTGACAGTATCATATCTAAAGTAGATTTGATTTGATTTTCTTGGCAAAGAGGTTGAAGTAACAGTGAAAGAGGTTAAAGTAAAAGAATTGGTAATGAAAGTACAAAGGTAATGCATTAGGAGGGTAGAAAAATTACCACAGATTGTTCTGTACTTTCAAAATTAATTATTTATTGTATGTGTTAGTAGACAATACACACTTTAAATTCAAATCTTTTTAGATATCCTAGGTCAGGGGCACCTGGGTGGCTCAGTGGGTTAAGCCTCTGTTTTCTGCCTGCTCAGGTCATGATCTCAGAGTCCTGGGATCAAGCCCTACATTGGGCTCTCTGCTCAGTGGGGAGCCTGCTTCCTCCTCTCTCTCTGCCTGCCTCTCTGCCTACTTGTGATCTCTCTCTCTCTCTCTCTGTCAAATAAATAAATAAAATAAAATAAAATAAAATAAAATAAAATAAAATAAAATAAAATAAAATAGATATCCTAAGTCATATGACCAACACTAGCCTCCCTACAGCAATGATGATTTTAGCAGGATCCTTCCATAATACTCCCATATATGATCTTGCTTCTGTAATTTTAGCTATTTCACAAAAATAATTTGAATGTCTTCTGCATATTAAAAGTGTGCTAAATGTTGGAGATATGGAAATGTATGAGAAATATAGTGAAGCTCCAATGGGTGGATAATCTAGTAAAGAAAATATGAGAACAATTAATTATTACAAAAGCAAAGTGCTTTAAATACTTGATCAAAAGTGAACAGTATTGGAAAAAATAAAGTAGATTTGATTTTGATTTCTACTTTCTTCAGTAATTTGGTCATGTTAATACTCAATGTGTGGGTAGTATGTTGTGGGATTGATGTTAAAATTGGGATTTTAAAATAATTTAGGCCATGAAATCTATTGCACATATGACATAAAATGTGAGGAAAATTGTTGAAAATGTGGCAAGAAAAATAAATGCATTCATTTTTCATTTGCAGGGAGATTTTGGCAAATAATAAATTATTTGTGATTTTTATGACAATAGATACATTAAGAGTGAACTTCATCAAAATTGATTCTCTCTTGGAGAAAACATGAAAACCAAGAACTTATATATGTGTATATTATATATATATATTTGTACACACACATATACATATAGATAGATATACAGATAGATATAGCTTTCATAGAACTAGTAGAAAGAGTGATAAGGCTGTCAGAGAACAATATATGAACTGAAAGTGACTTTCCTATACAACTTTGGAGGACAAATAAGTGTATAGAAAGAAAGAAGTTAGTGATTTTATTTCAGTTCAAATAACAGTGGTGAAACAGACTTCAAATTATGAGATCTATTTTTTAAGGAAAAATATTGATTTTCCCCCCTAAGATTATAGACAATAGGGTTGGACTTCACAGGAATGCCATTTGACAGATGGTTAAGGCAAAACACATGCATCTGTTAATCATTTTTATCAGTTCTGATACCTTATTAAAATTCAAAGACATGTTTTATAATTTCAAAAAAGAAAAATTACAAGGTATACATTCTCTAATAGTTATTAGACCTAGCTTTAAAACTTTTCTTCAGAGTGCCATGACCTAAGAAGTTGATCCTTGGTTTGAGAATTTTTCCCTGCAAAAGTGCATCAGATCATCTGCATTAGAAATGGTTTTAAATGTTTCTCTAGAAATCTTCTTTTTTTTTAATTTTTTATTTTTTATAAACATATATTTTTATCCCCAGGGGTACAGGTCTGTGAATCACCAGGTTTACACACTTCACAGCACTCACCAAAGCACATACCCTCCCCAATGTCCATAATCCCACCCCCTTCTCCCAACACCCCTCCCCCAGCAACCCTCAGTTTGTTTTGTGGGATTAAGAGTCACTTATGGTTTGTCTCCCTCCCAATCCCAAAAATAGACTCAAAATGGATGAAGGACCTCAATGTGCAAAAGGAATCTCTAGAAATCTTCTAACCTTAGATGTTTATAAGTATTAGGCAGAAGTTCTTCTCAGTTACTTCTAGTGATTTAATGTAGGGAACTATTGTGAAGGGAATTTACTCTTAGTACTGAACTAGATATAAATCAGGTTATGACAATTTTCTAAGACTCTATGTACCTTGGACTCTTCATCAGACATTGTATAATACAGCTTCACGGAGCAGGCAGTGAAAAGAGGACCTGTGATCTTAAGGCTACAGAGGAGGGTGAAGTGAAATCATTCTGACAGGACCAAACTTCCTGCTGTAAGGTAGGCTAAGACTCATCATGAGGCCCCTACTATATAAAGAGTAATATGTTGTACAGTGAAGAAACATAGTAAGAAAAAAAAAAAATAAACCGAAGTATGTCATCCTGAGAAGATTGATGTTGGGCAGTCTGAACCAACTCCAAATTCCTTTTCTTTATGCTGACATAAGTACCTCACTATTTCATGCTTTAGAGCATGAAGTGTCCTCTGCCTTTGTTGGCCTGTCACTGGCCCCCTTTCCAATAGGATAATGCTTACTTGTTCCTATGACTCAGCTCACATAACTCTTAGAGGACCCCTCCTTTCATGCTCTCTTCCCCTACCCTGGATTTTTCTCTTCCTGGGGTCTCTTGTCCTGGACAGTAATGCGGAGGCAGAGATCTTGCTTCTTGCCTTTTTATGATGAGTATCTAGCCCAGCACTTGGCACCCGGGTGACCTCCAAACAGAGGGCCTGGAAGGAGGGGGTGAATGAGCACATGAACGATGCTTCCTGGCTTGCATTCTGGGCATAGGACTCCATCCCACTCCTTATGGGGCCGAGAAGACCTTGAGACTATTGGGGGAAACTCGAAGCACATGTCACACTTCTGCGCAATACACTAGTCTTTCTGTTCTAGGCTTTTTTTTCCCCTTTACATTCACTTTACAGCTTCAGATTTTCATTTTGCCAATTTGAATGAGAAGAGGAGGAGGGCAGATGCGGGTGACATTGTCAGGAGAACCTGCCACTTGCCTTGATAGAATCGTATCTAGAGGCAAGACAGGCACATAGTTTTCTCTCATTTTTCAAGTATAGGGTTATGTGTTTTTATCTTTTTGTGTTAGAAGCTTCAAAAAGGCAGTCATTTTTTGCTGGCAGTAGTTGGGGTCAGAGTAAAGAGAGATTCAAAACCAATCAATAATAGCATATAAGCATGGGTATGTGGGAAATGGCTTTCATGTTTTCTTTCTTTATGACCTGGGCATAGACAGACATTTGATATGTTGTGTTGTCAGCCCTTTTGAATAGAAATGAGTTAAATTGAAGCATGTATTTTCTCCCCCACCTTGTACAAATTGCATCAGAAATCTATTTTAAAAACATGTGTTTGAGTGTGTGTGTGTATGTGTGTGTTTATGCAAAGAGAGGGAAAGGGGGAGTTTTAAATGGGAAATCTGCCTACCAAAAAAAAAAAAAAAAAAAAAAAAAAGATCAATTATTTGGCCAAAGTCTTTAGCATTTCTACAGACTTGAATGCCCTCCAAAATGTCCCATCCTAAGATGCAACTGATGAACACAAAAGATTGGGAAAAGGAAAAATGAGAGTTGTTGATGGTCATAAAGGAACGTGATTTTCATTTATTGAGCGTCACTAGACTTTGTCATGTTATTTCAAGGAGCCCTCGTCAGATAGTGACCTGAAGTTGATGTGTACCTCAGAGTGTTGCCTCATCACCAGCAATCTGTAGTCCATACCATGTGGAATGTCTACTGGAAGACCACACAACGGTGCCTGTGCTTCAGCACAATGATTAAAAACCATTATTGGTTTGGGTGATTTTCTTTCTTTCTTTTTTTTTTTTTTTAAGGTTTTATTTATTTATTTGGCAGACAGATAGATCACAAATAGGCAGAGTATCAGGCAGAGAGAAGGAGAAGCAGGCTCTTTACTGAGCAGAGATCCCGATGCGGGGCTTGATCCCAGGACCCTAGGACCATGACCTGAGCTGAAGGCAGAGGCTTAACCCTCTGAGCCACCCAGATGCCCTGGGTGGTTTTCTTTTAAGACCAGTAGTCTTTGGATGCTGTAGTTATGTGACAAAGCCCCTAAAATATCCACTCTCAGGACCTCACCCTCTCAGAGGAGAGAAAGAGAAGAATTGTGGAAACAGAAGGGGAAGGGGATGAGAGTAGGGTTATGTCTTATATGGAGTGAGAATGTTACCAGTACTGCCTCAGGGTTCTTGTGTATCATTAACATGACCACTCTAGATACAATGTTTATTATAGACATTCTGCTATGAGAGAGAAAACAGCCAAAGGCAGTGGAAAGCCATTTGTAACAGGACATGGTAATACGGAGAGGCCCAATGGATGTGACAGGGACAGCTGATGCCACTAAACTTAATTCGTGGGTTCAGATCCTAAGATATATAGCAGAAGAACCTAATATAGCATTCAATGTATTTCTTTTTGGTAGGAGATTGAACAAAAACCACCATGAGCATTTATACTCTGTAAGTTAAACTACTCATAAACTACATATGTAAGTTAAACATGCATTTATTGAAATGATGTTGAAACTGAAGTAATACTTTTTGATCATTAAATAAAGAACATATTTTCTTGTTTGTCATGGTTGTTGAAAACTGGGTTGAAAGTGTGGTTCTAGCAGATGTAAAAATTAAAAAGAAAGCTTTGTGTCCCATATAACATACATTATCTATTTGATATGGTGCTCAATTAAAAGAATTATTTATAAAAAGAGCTACCTGCTAAATCTTTAAACAAAAGAGTAGGAGCACCTGGGTGGCTCAGTCTTCAAGTGTCTGCCTTTGATTCAGGTCATGATCCTGGGGTCCTGGGATCGAGCTCCACATTGGGCTCCCTGCTTTGCAGGAAACCTGCTTCTCCCACTTCTACTCCTACTCCCCTTGCTTGTGTTCCCTCTCTCACTGTATCTCTTTTTGTCAAATAAATAAATAAATTCTTAAAAGAAAAAAGAAGAAAAAGAAAACCAAAGGGTAAAATTAGGTATCATTTTATTACCGCATTTTAGAAGAGATTAATACTAGCAATAATCCTCACGAGTTTTACCATATTCTCCGGCAAGTTCCAGTAAAAAGAGCAGAATTAGATGTAGGGTTAGACTATTTATAAATTCAACAAATACAGGCACCTGGATGGTTCAGTGGATTAAGCCCCTGCCTTTGGCTCAGGTCATGATCTCAGGGTCCCAGGATCCAACCCCACATTGGGCTCTCTGCTCAGCAGGGAGCTGCTTCCCTTCCTCTATCTCTCTGCCTGCCTCTCTACCTACTTGTGATCTCTGTCAAATGAATAAATAAAATCTTAAAATAAATAAATAAATAAATTCAACAAATATCATTTATTTCTTGATCAACCAAAAATGACAAAAATACCCTCACGAATATATTGTTTCTGTGTATGATGGTTCCTTTTATGACTCCTCCAAGGACTATATTACAAAGAAAACAAATGATATTTTAAGAGTTTAAATATTACAGAATTTAACAGGGGGGGGGGGAGACCAAGACAGTATATTTTTAGGTGGAAAAATTTTATAGAAGTTCATCCTTTATATGATCTTCTCATCATTTTACTGAGCCCTTGGGTGTATTTTAGCCACATATTTGGACACTAATTAGTTCTAAATTATCTATGAATCATTGGATCCACTGACCCCCAAATCAGGCTCCCCTGGAATTCTACTTGATTTCACATTCCCTTTAGTATTCTATTTTAGTAACTGCTTTTTTTTTTTTTCATCATGGTTGAGGTTATATGAGAGATATGGGTTTTTTTCGGTTTTTGAAAGGTATGTTTTTCCATTCTCAGTGGGTTGACTATTTTTTGTTTCATGGTTTATATTACCACACTCTAAAAATATGGTCTATGCTTTTTTAAGTTCACCGATACATTATTAATTTAAGGTATTATAATACCAAGTCAAAGACAATCCTGTGTGCCATTGGGATGACAGCAGTGTTAGTATGACAAGTATGATGAAACCTCTTGCCAGTCCCATGAGGCAGCTTTTGAAAGCTGTCAGGCTGAATTCAGGAAACCGTTTTGTTTGCTGTGCGGGATTCCTTGCAATTGCTGACTGTGCACGGGCAGCATAGTCTGTCCTGGCATTGGCCTTCCCTCCTGGGTTACGCGTTGAACATTGCTGCCATTTAAATCCTTGAAATAGAGTGGATCTGTTCCAAGTGGCATGATTGGTACAGGTAGGACAAGTTTATTAGAGAGATGGGGGTTTGCCCTTGGTGCTGAAAGAACTAAAGAACTATTACTTAAGTCTTAAACAATCTTTATTGTTGTGTGAGAGAATGAGGTCTGTAGCATCCATTTTATGCTGATAGTCCTACAGTAAGAGCAGGGAGAATGCAGCAGCGTGCATGCAGAATGCGTGATTTCAGCCACCCAGATGAAGCGGAACATGACGTTGCTAACAAAATGAAATAAAGCCAGATATCTATTTTTAGGAGCATGTTCGTGTTTAAGCTGTTTAATATTGGGAGTCTTATATGCATTTGCTATATCTCTATCATCTGAAAACCATCATGTGTCTTGCTAATGTTAAATAACGTCTATATTGAGATGCTTTCTTTTGGCACAAGATGGCACTTTAACTTCAGAGATCCAATGTGATCTCAATGAGCTTTTTCATCACAAATGGAAAACATGTGGTAGTTCATCCTCTGAAAGCAGAAACCAGAGCTAGAAACAGGCCAAGAAAAGCAGAGAATAGCTTTGCCTTAGAGAAGGTGTTTGCATTATGAAACAAGTATGGGGGCGGAGGGGAAGGGAGCGGGGCAGGACAGTTGGTGCAGTCTTTTGTTTAATGAGTTTAAAAATTTAAGGGTAAGTGAATGTTATTTTACATGTGAACAAAGAACATGTCTAGAAATATTTTTCACTTTAAAACTCATCTAGGGCACCTGGGTGGCTCAGTGGGTTAATCCTCTGCCTTCGGCTCAGGTCATGATCTCAGGGTCCTGGGATCGAGTTCCGCATCGGGCTCTCTGCTCAGCGGGGAGCCTGCTTCTTCCTCTCTCTCTGCCTGCCTCTCTGCCTACCTGTGATCTCTCTCTGTGTGTGTCAAATGAATAAAAATATATATAAAAAAAAAAAAACCTCATCTAGTCCCCATCAATACAATTTTCTTAAAGTGTGTCTAGGATACTCTATTGAAAAAAAAAATCCACTTATTATGATTGGATCATGTTACCTGATCTGTTACTTTGTTGTTGCCATTGTTGCCACTACTGCTATTTGCTGCTCTTGGGTGTGCATGTATATGTTTTCCTTATATTAGGAGCGGCAATTCTGCTCCCTAGCCAGTTCCTCTGAGAGTTGACTATTCTCGTTTACATGCATGTAAAGTTTCTGTATCAATGCACCCTATTACTAGATATCTCCATTGTCTAGTGCTATTTAGGCATCCTCTTGGGAAGAAGCATAGAGTGTTGCTGAGTTTAAGATGCGTGAGCTTGTCAGAGTCACTCTTGCCCTCCTCACTTTCATACTTAGCTGAAAGACTTGTTCACTCCTGGCATTCTCTCTTCCTCGTTTTATTGAACAATTTCAGAACAATTGTTCTGAAAGTATTGAACAATACTTAAAATCTATGGGACAAACTTGTTCTGTCCAATAGGCCGTATAAAGAAGGAAATGGTAGGACAAATTAGGTTCAAAAACCTAGCAGAATCAGAATTTTTATAAAATGTATGTATATTTTGCCTCATTGTTTTTAAGAAATACAAAAATCAAAGGCATAGTAGAGTCATGGGTCGAATTATTTAAGAGCATGTGATAATCATTACAGAAATGACACCATCTTTGACTTATATAGTACATAAATGTTTACTGAGCATTTTCCTTTGTATCCTTCCTATTTTGTTTTCTTTTGACTTCATACCTATATTTATTCATCCTTAGTTAAAACAATTGAACTGACTCTTGCAAATGCAAGCAGAAAGTGGTTTATGTCATGATGTTTGATATCTCCGGCACCCAGCAGTGCTGGGGAATCAAGACTTGGATTCCAGGACAAAGTCCTTGGAATACAGTGCTCCCCACACCACATGATTGTCAACAGTCCTGAGGCTGCTCAGGGCTGAACTTTCTGTGAGCACATGGAGTTACCCCAGAAAAGGCAGATACATTTGCCTTCCACACAGCGATCCCCTCATGTTTGTCTCCCTCACATCATTGTTTCAGAAAGTCAGGTGGTATGTAAAACTTAGATCACTTAACTGTACCCTTGCTGCAAGGGAATGTGGGTAATGCTGTATTTGTTTATTTGTTTGTTTTCCCTCTGTTGAAGAAAGGGGTTGTAAAATATGGGAACTACCACAGTATAGAGAGAGAGTTCAAAAGGTTTGGGGCAGATGTGAACTCTAGGTGGTTTCAAAAAATACTTTTATTCTTCTGTTGTTTCAGATGAAAATAATCAAAACTCAGACATTCTGAGGTTCAGTACTTTTAAAGAACACTACATCAGCCCTGCTATTTTTAATATACTCAAATTATAATATTTTAACATTTAAATTATCTGCATTATTAAGATGTCTTGGGAAATTGTCAGCACTGAGGTTATCTCTATGTATTAGAGATATTCACTTTAAAATGTGAAAGCTCAGTTTATTTTAGTAGGGATATGCTTATTAAGTATCCCTAAAGCTAGAAGAATTTATGGCACAAAGGCAAAATAAGTTGGCTCTAGTTCTAGTAAAAAGGTAATAAAAAAAATCAAGCTTCTTGCCAAAATACTGGCCTTGATGTTTCAGAAAAAAAAAAAAAAAAGGTTTTTTTCAAGAAAAAAATGATTATTTGATAGATCTTGTATGGAGAAAAGACAATAGCCTTAAGTATGACAAATTTTTAACTCAAGCACTGTCCAGTATTACTTATTAATTTTGGTTGGTGTATCCAAATCTTAAGTTATTAGAATCTTTCATGATTTCTTTCATACTCTATACAATGGTGCTCACTCTTGTCTTCCCCTTCCTTCCTGGGCTTTGTGAAGATAGGTTTTTTCTGTCACATGACTTCATTCTTTGCCAGTGCTGTTTTTTATGGCCAAATGAAGAGCAGCCTGGGAGTTGCCCCTTTGATATGGTCAGTCATCATTAAATTAAAATATGGTCAGGCTTCATTAAATTATAAAACTCTGTGGAGTATATGGTATTATCTTTTGTAGACACCTCTACTTCTGTTTAGTCCCAAAAGACTGAATTTTTATCACCAGTAAGAATCTAGTGCAACAAATTTATGCAAAAGGAAATATTCTGATTTATGAAGCTGGGAAGGATGTGAGGATAGTGCAGAATAGGTAAAAGAGCCTCAAGGATTGGAACAAGGATCTCAGGGCACCAAAAATCTTCTTTTCTATCTCCCCTTGGATGGATTTTGTGTAGTTTACATATGCATGGCAGAGACTTTGACAATTGGCAGTGTCAGGTTCACACCATTCCAGGAAGTTGTCTCTGCGGGAAAAGTATCTTACTCCTGGAAAGCAGATTACCAACTTTAACAATGTAATTGAACATATTTGGGTTACTTGCCAATGGACCAATAACAATCACCAGTAGTCTGAGGCATGAGAATTTGGGGGATCTCTGTCAGCTGACCCTCCTTACATCTTGGGGAGACAAATACAATGACAACCCACTAAGACCATTAAAAAAAAATGAAGGAAATCTTTCCCAAAAGAAAATTGTACTGTTTAGAACACAAAAAGGATGAGACCACTGCAACGTTAGCCAATATTCTTTCCTATACTCTCTTCTCGTTCTCATTCTGTAGACTCTGATGAGTCCCCTCATGCCATTAGTATATGCTTCAAAATATCTAGCAAATTCCAACTTTCACCAGCCTGGGACAACAAACAACATAATAAATATAATGCATATATGCTTCAAGCCTCTGTCTGTTAACTGAGCAAGTATTTTGATTTTTTCCCCTCGTAGTTTTTTTAAGAAGAGTTTATAAAGGGCAGAGAGAAACCACATGGGTTATAGTAATTTAATATCCATTAGATGAAAAAAAAATCAAAAGTATTGAGAATTAATTCTGTTCCTGCATTTCTTTAATGCCTAAGTTAGGCATTTCATCACTCCCTTTCCCACACACAAACACAAGATTATATCAGGCCTCTTCTTTATGCTTCCAGAGCACTGTTTTCATGATAGAAAGAAAGATAAAAAATAAACCCTCAAAGTTCTTTAATACTTGTGATATCTAGCCCCTCCCCCAACCCACCTATATAAGGCTGATCAAATTAATCATTTCATATGACAGAGGCTCCAAAATGATGTTTAAAGAAGAGATAAATCACCATATCTTCTCCTGTGAGAGACTTCTCATGAATGTATCTTACTAGATTTGGTGTCCTATAAGTATAGAAATGGTGAAAGTAAATTTTCTTGGACTAATTTTAAATGCCTAGATGTTATAGCGTGACCTTAAAGCTTTACTTAGGAATATCTTAAAGAGCAGTGTCTGAGCATTTTCTGAGATGAACAGAAAGCATGCACCAATTCAACATCATGGTCTATATGGTTTTAGTGCTAATGTTTGACCTGGAGATTATAGACAATCCCAGATTATTTAAGAGGTAAAACCTTTGGATTTCACCTCTGGAATTTTGTTTGGTGGGTGGGGGTAAGGTAAAAGATCTAAAACCTCCTTTTTCATAAAATTTACTAGAGACAGAATCTTGTCAGCCCACTTTCATTTATCTGCACAAACTGTTTAGGTACATGTCCTAGACTCAGGATAATCCAAGGCATTCATTCAATTGTTGGTTAACATTTCACAAATATTGCTTGGATCATTGATTAAATCTAAGATATGTCATCATTTTCTCTCATAAGAGGAAACCCATACATGATGCACTGGCAATAATTAATGGGGGCACATCTCAAGGTTAAGTATTGTGATTATTTTATTCCTTGTCAACCTGGTATATAATCATATAGTAACCTTCAGAACATTCTTATACTACTTTCCTGTGTGTTCTTATTTGCCACTTGCTAATAACACATATTTTAAAAACATTTTTATAAAGGTAGTATGTGTAGTATATGTACATATGTTATGTACATTTATATGTATATGTATATATTCATAATATATGTATAATATATAATAATATATGTACATAATAATAATGTATTCAGAGGTCATATGAAAAGTAGTGAGCTTATAAACTTAAGAGCAAGCTATTCTGCCTTTTTTACCAGCGAATTCTTATCTTCTACCATAACATCTGGGGCATAGATTAGCAGGGTTTATTTTTAAATGAATGATTTGTTATTTGGTTATTTATCAAAATAAGATGATGGGCCTACTCAGAGTCAACCATAGTGTGTTTTTGAGTCTTCGGATAGCAGAACACCATCTATGTGCTTCCTTAAATAAGTCAAAGTGAAAACATCTTTAAGTGACTCTCAAAATGAGTTGAAATCATCATTAAGACTTTTCAAAGACATTCTGGTTCTTTCTCTTCTAGATGCATGGTAGAATTTTAGTTTCCCTGCCAATTAGAATAAACATGAGGATTTGACAATAAAAAGATGAATGTGAATGATATATGTGATCTTCAAATGTTCGCATTAAGAACTCGAGCTTGACCTACAGCATTGTTTAAGTTAAAATGAACTTTATTAAACAGTGAAAATGAGATAACCAATCAGTATGGAATATTAATTAAAATATTCAATTATGAGTAGGGCTTAGAGAACTAAACTTAATTTATTTATTTTTATTCTTTTCATCTAAGTGTACTTGACACCCAATGTTGCGTTAGCTTTAGGTGTACAACATGGTGATTCAATGTCTATACATTACCCTATGCTTACCCAAGTGTAGCTGCTGTCATCATACAACACTATTACAATATAATTGACTATATTACCTATGCTGTGCCTTGATTTCCTGTGACTTAGTCATTCCATAATTGGAGGCTATATCTCCCACTTCCCTTCAATCATTTTGCCCATCTCCCTATCTCCCTTTTCTCTGGCAGCCGTCAGTTTGTTCTCTGTATTTATGGGTCTGATTTTACTTTCTGTTTGCTTATTCATTTATTTTATTTTTTGCATTTCCCATGTAAGTGACATCATATGGTATTTATCTTTCTCAGTCTGACTTATTTCACTTAGCATAATATTTCCTAGGTCCATCTCTGTTGTTGCAAATGGCAAGATCTGACTCTTCTTTATGGATGCATAATATTCTAATACATGATTTAACACAATATAACTTAATATATGTCGTGGCCTGCACGACAAATTGAGAAGGAACGTGAGGGTAAGAGGACGGTGAAAAGAAATTAAGAGACAAAGAGATGGGGGCAGGAGGAGCACCAAGGAGGATGTCCAATAATGCCAATTTTATTCAAGGCTGTGAGGCATTATATAGCTAACAGAAACAATCGTAACAAAGTATCTATTTTTAGCTGATTACTAAAGAGTTTGCAACATGCATGGAAAATCCTTCAAGCTTTCCCATTATCTATTTCCCAAGCACCAATAGCAGACCCTCTAGCGCCAGATGAACTGACTTCAAGGCCACTCAAGACATAGTTTGTGGGGGCACCTGGGTGGCTCAGTGGGTTAAAGCCTCTGGCTTCGGCTCTAGTCATGATCCCAGGGTCCTGGCATCGAGCCCCGCATCGGGCTCTCTGCTCAGCAGGGAGCCTGCTTCCTCCTCTCTCTCTCTCTCTCTGCCTACTTGTGATCTCTGTCAAATAAATAAATAAAATCTTAAAAAAAAAAAAAAAAGACATAGTTCGTGTAAGCACAGCACAGTCTTACAGTGGTGTAGTCTATGGCCCGTGCAAGGAAAGCAAGGACCAGCCAAGAATTTCTGACCCCGACCAAATTGTCTCTATCTGACTAGCAAATGTGTGGTAAGTCACGTAGGCGAGCGCACAACACATAACATAGACCCTTTCTCAGAGCTACTCGACTTTATTGACTTAAGCCTTTTGTTCGGCTATTCAGCCTTTAAAGGAGGCACAAGTCAGGGCCTGGTTTGGTTCTTGTCTCAAGCCTTACTGTGTCCTCCCACATCTCCTCCTTCCTTTTTAAATAAATTAAGCATATGAATTTGTGCTTGAGTGTGTAGTCGTTGCTGTTCTGCACGAATCTGTACAATGCACCATATTAAAACAAAAGCAAGTAATATAATGAGGAGTTCAGTAAACAACCAGAATGAGTGTTACTAGTGGTGTTATTTCTACTATCAATAGACCCAGAAAACGTTTGGCTCGTTTGAGCTGCAGCTGCATTTTAAGGGCAAACTGATTGATAACCATAATTAGGTCCTTCAACTTCCACAGGTAATAACATATATGGAGGTTGCATAATTATAAACACTATCATGGGACCTGTGCCTGACGAAGGCAGGGACACAGGTAGACAATTTGTTAACACACAATGGTCACAATGGATATTATACAATAGATGTTCTTGTTGAAAAGAGGTGAGAATTATTGGTCCCGAACCCACTACCAGTAAAAAAGGTCTAGCAATACAGCCCTCAAAGTCAGATTGAAGTCTTCCGTGGCAGTGTAACCACTCCTGGCTATTTGCACTCCAATTGGTCCCAGGGCAGCAACCAGTTTCCAGAGTTCTGCATGAAACATCCCTCTGCTGTAAGGGGGGAGATGTCTTCTTCTCCTCCGCTGATTTCTCCGACTCAGGGTCAGTGTTGCAATTCGTTGCCACAGGGGCGAGGAGTTGGCACCGTCTCTCTGGCATCCAGCGTGGGGTGTTCTCATCCTGTGGAAAAACACAAACAAAACCGCATCCTCTGCAGAGGACAGGGTTAGGACCCTTCCAAGTACCCGTCAGAGGGTCTTTCCACCTAGTATAAGGAAGAGGAGAAAAGTCTGGATGCCAAAACGTTCAACTGCTGTGCGACCTATATCGTCGACATTCAAAAAATTTAAAACATAATTAAAATTAAATGCATATGAGGAGAGTATTTCATTGTTCCCTGTAGTATCTCCCCCTCTTTTAATTTTTTGAGGTATGATTTAAGGGTACCATTAGCTTTTTCGACAATGGCTTGTCCTTGTGAATTATAGGGGATGTTTATTGAATGTTTTGATTTGTTTGTAAATAAGTATTTTTACATTTTGTAAGTTACAGACATCTTAAGAAAAAAAATTCTAGTCTCGAAGAGCAAACATTAGAGAACCAGCAATGTTTAAAATAATACAAAACATTAAGAGATATAACATTATAATTTTTTATAATTTAATAATAAATAATAATTATTTAGTTCCATGTTACTAAATCTGGTGAATGCAGTTTTAGTTAGTTTGGGAAATTTCTATCCATTTTAGTTTTGTGATTTTTAAGTATATCAAATATCTGCATTTGTTCTGAAAGACTCCCATATGAATTCCTCTAAGAATTTATTTTACAAGAGAATTAAAACAATTACAAATGACAAAACTCAGGATATGGTTAAATTACCAGGTGATGACCTTATCTAAATATTAAAACTTTAGGAAATGTATAGAACTCTTGGAGTAGTTACAGCAAGTCATTGCCTTCCAAACAACCTTTTGTTTAGGACAAAATTACCTTTTTTAACTTTTAACAAAATGCGTTTTCATTTGCTAAATCTTTCTTACATATTTCTTACTTTCTACATACAGGGTTGATTTCCTCATTTCCATCGGCCTTACAGTTAGCAGAATTTTGCACTCTTAGAAATATCTTAATCTCTAGTGAAGACAAAATATAAACCAATTGTGAACAGTTACAACAGAGTTTTTTAGAATCAAATTATGAAACAGTTAAGCATAAAACATGTTTATTCTTAGTTTCTTTGCAGTGAGAAGTCAAAAGCATAAACCTATATTAAGCACTCAATGCTTTAGTATTTTATTCCATTTTGTTAAGACCTAGATGTCCATAATTTAATTCTATTTGTCATCCAAAGGCACTCCATCCTCAGGGGCATCTAAAGGGTCTGATTGTGAACCAGTGAGACCAGCGATTAACTCAGGAGAGGGAGGAAGAATATCTGTGCCCAAGTGCTCATACACATCCTTTTGCTCATCTACTACCAAATCACAGGGGGAATCCCAAGAGGCTATAGATCTAAAGCCTCCCGAATATCCTCCCAAATTTTCATTGTTCCTTCAGGGCAAGCACATGACCCCCTAATTTTTAATTGATTTTTAATCTTTTGCCCCACTTTTTGCCATGTATCTAAACTTACAGTTTCTTCCTTTGGGAACCACGGACATAACACGGAAACAGTGTCAAAGAATTGCTGCAAGGTTCATTTAGTAATCTTGGACCCCTGCTTTTTCATTAGGGCCTGCAATGCTGTCAAAAAGAAAGTTTGTTCCACTGATTGACCTTGCTCCATGTTATTTTACTCCTGTGGTGGCCCTGAAAAATTGGGCTCCTCTTCCCTGGATTCGGTAACTACTTACCTATAAGCGTGCACCTCCTGAATGTGCACAGGTCCCTGTTCGGGCACCACTTGTCGTGGCCTGCACGACAAATCTACCAGGAACGTGAGGGTAAGAGGACGGTGAAAAGAAATTAAGAGACAAAGAGATGGGGGCAGGAGGAGCACCAAGGAGATGTCCAATAGTGCCAATTGTATTCAAGGCTGTGAGGCATTATATAGCTAACAGAAACAATCATAAAAAAGTATCTATTTTTAGCTGATTACTAAAGAGTTTGCAACATGCATGGAAAATCCTTCAAGCTTTCCCATTATCTATTTCCCAAGCACCAATAGCAGACCCTCTAGCGCCAGTTGTACTGACTTCAAGGCCACTCAAGACATAGTTTGTGTAAGCACAGCACAGTCTTACAGTGGTGGAGTCTATGGCCCACGCAAGGACAGCAAGGACCAGCCAAGAATTTCTGACCCTGACCAAATTGTCTCTATCTGACTAGCAAATGTGTGGGAAGTCATGTAGGTGAGCGCACAACACATAGCACTGACCCTTTCTCAGTGCTACTCGACTTTATTGACTTAAGGCTTTTGTTCGGCTATTCAGCCTTTAAAGGAGGCACAAGTCAGGGCCTGGTTTGGTTCTTGTCTCAAGCCTTACCGTGGCCTCCCACAAATATAATATATATGTATACACACACACACACACACACACACACACACACACACACACTCATACCCCACATCTTTATCCATTCATCTATCAATGGACACTTAAGTTATTTCTGTATCTTGGCTATTGTAAATAGTGCTGTAATAAATATAGGTGTACCTATATCTTTTTAAACCCATGCTTTTGTTTTCTTGATGTAAATAACCAGTAGTGGAATTATTGGATTATATGGTATTTCTATTTTTAATTTTTTGAGGAACCTCCATATTGTTTTCACAGTGGCTGCCCCCATTTCCATTCTCACCAACAGTATACAAGGGCTATTTTTTCTTCACATCGTCTCCAACACTTGTTTCTTGTCTTCTTGATTTTAGCCATTCTGAGAGACATGAGATAATAAGTCCATTGTGGTTTGGATTTTCATTTCCCTGATAACTAGTGATGTTGAGCATCTTTTCGGATACCTGTTGGCCATATGTCTCTCCTCTTTGGAAAAATGTCTGTTCAGAGTCTCTGCCCAGTTTTTAATCAGTTTATTTGTTTTTTGGTGTTAAGTTATATAAGTTCTTTATATATTTTTGTTATTAACCTCTTATTGATATAACATTTGCAAACAGAGCGCAGTTGGGATTTATTAAACTCAATCACAAATAGGCTTTATGTAATTTTGTCCTTCTCAGACAAGGAGACTTAAGCTATACTAAGCTCACAATAGCTTCTTCTTTAGCTCTTACAAACTATGTTCCAATTTAGAATAACTAAAATTGTTACTCGATTACAGATGACCACTTCATTATTTATAATATTTACATTATCCATCACTGATAAAACCTTCATCTCTTGCTGTAATTCCTTATATTTATAGTATGATTTAAAGAGTGTGTGTGTGTGCGCACACGCGCACACGCACATGTATGTCTTTTGTTGAATTTCAGTATCTTTTCACTAAAATGTTAAAGGAAAAACATTTCTTCTTCAATTCTATGGCCTTCTACCTTGAATAAGAAAATTATTTTCTGTTAAACATCAAGCAAAGGCAATTTCTATTATATGTTTCCTTAATCTTTCTCCTGACGACTCTACAAATAATGTGTTGTCATATAACATATTATTTCATAAAGAAGTCTAGTGACATTCAATCTGCTTATTTTCAATTCCCATGATGGAATATTTAAGAGAAGATTTTCATAAGATCCATTAACTTACCTTGGTGTAGGTATGGAGGGAGGGGGAAGCTCTTCATAATCCCAGGGATTTTTGAAATGACTTTTTGCTCAATAGGTAATTATAACATTTGTTCTTCTCTTGTTGATTTCATGTCCCTGATTAGACAAACTTAGAACCCTACAATCTATTTCCATCAACTATATATATACACAATTTTCTTCTCTCTAGCAGATAAGAATTACATTTCTTTAATTTTCCAAGGCTGCTTGACAAAACCTCTTTTCTAATTCTGCCATACACTTTACTTTTTTATCTCCCTAACAACAAAGTTACAGACAGCTTGGAAGTTGTGGCACAGTTTTAGCTGTTCATTTTTAAAAGTTGATGTAGTTGCTAAGATGATAATGGAAAGATCTTAGAGCAGAATTATAAAATACTTTTGAGAGTAATTAAAGATGGATCCTCTGTATCACATTTTGTTGGATGGTTCCTAAGACCACTCCCAGGTTTCATGATTCATTAGAAGGACTCATAGTGCTAGTCAAACTCATGGTAAAAGTATTATGGTGAGGGGTGCCTGGGTGGCTCAGTGGGTTAAGCCTCTGCCTTCAGCTCAGGTCAGGATCTCAGGGTCCTGGGATCGAGCCCCGCATCAGGCTCTCTGCTCAGCAGGGAGCCTGCTTCTCCCTCTCTTTCTACTTGCCTCTCTGCCTCCTTGTGATTTCTCTTTCTATGTCAATAAATAAATAAAACCTTTTAAAAAAAGAAGTATTATGTTGAAAGATACAAAGCAAAATCAGCAAAAAGAAAAGGCACATAGGTCATCATCCATCACAAACTGGGCATAAGCTTCCAAGAGTCTTGTTATAATGGAGTTTCAGAAGCTGGGCTTTATTCCCCCAGCAACAAGTCATGAAAACATGTGTGAGTGTCTTCTGCCAGAGAAGCTCATTAGAGACCCAATGCTAAGTTTTACTGGGTCATGCAGGCACTTTTGGCTTATCATATACTGAAATTCCAGACTCCCAGAGGCAAAGTTAAGTTCCAGTGTGAATCATATTATTTGTACAATTAACACACAGTGAGACACTCTTATCATTCACAGAACATTTCATGTCAGCATGGATGCTTATTTAACAGTCACGTTCCCAGATGTAAGCTGAGAGTCATCTCTTGTGGCTGGCCCATTTAATTCTTTTCTACACACACATTTTGTCCTTTTTCCTACTCGTAACTCCCTTGATTTGTTTCCTGTATGTTTAAACCTATGTGTTTGTCCTAAATTATTATTTTCCTGATTAAATCCATCAACATTTTTTATTCCTAGATGATGCCTTTTGGGTACAAGCTTTGTTTTGGGGTGACAAAAATGTTCTTGAATCATGATGACTGCATGGCTTTGTAAATATACTAAAAACCATTGAGTGGAGTACACCTTGAAAGGGTGAATATTATGGCTTGTGCCTTATATCTTAAACATTTCCTAAAGACCCCTTTTCTTTAAGATCTATTTGAAAAAGTTTCCTCCTTCGTTTGTTTGTTTGAACAGTATTTTTCTTATAATAACATTATTATACTTGTTCCCCTGGTTTCAGACTAAATGTTTTCTAGTCCAAAATATTTCAAAGAGAAAGGTATTCATAAAACCTGGACAGTCATAGTACCTTATTTTTGGCATGCATTTAGACTTCACAAAGAGTATATGAACATTATTTTACTTCATCTGCCGTAACCACTGTCTGTTCATGAGACAATTGGAAGATCAGAACACATAGTAGTTCTATCTATTAATGCAATGGTGAGTTCACAGGGCATGACTAGAAACTTGTCATTTAGAGAGGTCTTCCAAATCTGATGTCAAGATAGGTTTCCAGCTTTGTGCAGATTTATGTGAGTTTCTTTGAAAAAGCAGTTGAGAGTTCTCCTGGTTGGGTACAAGAACAGGTTAGCCAGGCTTCTGAAAAGGACACAGCATGCTGTTGTTCTGGTTATTAATTTTTGCATAATAACCCTAAAACTTAGCATCTTAAAGTAACAACCATGTTATATTATCTCATTTTTTTTAGGTCAAACATTTGGGAAGGGTTTGGCTGGGTGATATCCTTTGCTTCACATGGTATGACAGAATGAACTTCGTGCTATTCACCGGCTAGATGCACTGGTTTGGAAGGCCCTTGTCAGTTTCACTTAAATGCCTGGTCTCTTGGAGGGACTGCATTCAGCTGAGCTCTTCTCTCTTTCTGTGTAGACTTCTCCGTCGTCGTAGTCAGACATTTTACATGGTTAGATTTAAGTTCCAAAAGAACAAAACAAAAGCTGTTAGTCCTCTTCATGGCTGAGCCAAGGGTTTCCTGTGTTATTTTGGTTATAGTCTCCTGATCAGAACAGTCCCAGCTAGCCTACCTTCAAGAGAAGAGGACAGCCATTATGTTGCAAAGCAGAGTTATGTGGTCATATGCGATTAGCCACAATGATTCACACATGGTTTTGTGACTTTGATTATGCTTACCTTGGAAATGGAATCTCAGTGCCTTCTTCTAGATCCTTAGGTACTCAGCAGCAGCCTCAGACTTAATAGCCTGGTACTTTTCTAGCATATCCTTTGTCAGTAAAAGGATATGGCTAACAGATATTGGCTAACAAATCCCCCTGCACAATTGCTAAAATAAACCTTTTGGATTCGCCACTCTGCCTTTCATGGTTTCCCCCAGACAGTCCTTCTAGACATGCATGTCAACCCAGAAGTGAAAATGTAAATAAACAGTTCAGGAAATTTTTGCTTATACTGGGTTAAAAATTAAGGATTTATCAAAGATTGGGATAAATATGTCTACTGCATGAAGGAACTACTCTCACTGCCATGTGTGAGGGATTCATTTAGCACATGACCTCTTTGAAGTCCTAGATTAGATGAGCTAAAGGGTGAGTATATTTTATTTTTTAAAAATTTTTATTGTTTTCTAAGATTTGTTTGTTTAATTTTAAAGAGAGAGTGTGAGAGAGCACAGGCAGGAGGGGCAGAAGGAGGAGAATCTGAAGCAGACCCCATGCTGAGCACAGAGCCTGACGCAGAGCTCAATCTCATCCTGAGATCATGACCTGAGCTGAAACCAAGAGTCGATGTTTCACCAACTTTGCAACCCAGGTGATCCCAGGACGAATTTATTTTAAAGCTGTGAGGAAAGTGAAGTATAGATTTAGAATCCATGAAAATGAGAATTTCAGGTTAAAAAGGAAAAAAAAATGAGCAGGAGTTAAGTTCTGTGGTGTCCAGGACAGAGCCTTTATCTAGCAAATTGTTCTGAAAGAATAGTATCATGAAGAAAAGGCAAATTTCATTTACTTTACACTTTTAACATGACCTTCTCTGGCTGTGGTCTGAGGTAAAATACTATGACTTAGGTTAAATATTTACATTCTCCAAACTTTCATGCGTAGCAAATGAGGATATGATCTTTAACTATGCCCTATTTTAGGAGTTTTAAAGGCCTCAGGATCAGTGAATACCATTGAATCGTTGAAGTAACTGGTTTTTGACTATAAAATATACTGTGTATCATTTAAATATTTACCAGTATTGACTGTTTCTTTTTAAAAGATTTATTGATCTGAGAGAGAGAGAGAGAGCATGAGCACTGGGGAGGGGTAGGCGCAGAGATAGAGGGAGAAGCAGACTCCCTACTGAACAGGGAACCTAATGGAGGGCTCAATCCTAGGACCCTGAGATCATGACCTGAGCCCAAGGTAGACACTTAAGAATCTATGAGCCACCCAGGTGCATACCCCCAACCCACTACTGACTTTTTGTACAATTTTACTTAATAAGTATAGAGCCTTTATTATGTACAAAGCTGTATAAAATTAATTTGAAACTGGAAATTGACAGTGACTATAACTTAATCACATACACCATTATCTTTTCTTTAACTTTCTATGTTTTTTTGTAATTTTAGAATAGAATTGGGCTTTGAAAATATCTTTGACCTTCTTCAAAAGTTTCTTCTCCATTAGAGAGACCTAGACTAATTGCTGATCCCTGGGACTGTGAAATATGCACCAGCCTAAGGGGCCAGAAATATTGTCATGTAGTGTCTGTTAGCATTTAAAAATAAACACTGTCATGTCTGAACAAGTGGAAAAAAATAGCTCTCCCTGCTGTACTTCCAGCTCTCTTCTCTGTTTGCTGTTCAGAAGCTCTGCCTGAGGTTGAAACGCTGAATGGTTCTCAGATATGTCTAAATGCATTCCTTGCTGCGAAGCAGGATGGAAACTGGTTGCTTCTCATGGTCTGAATTTCCTTGCAATGTTATTATCTTTTTCTCCCAAAGGCCATGATAGAGAGTAAGCAAAGAAGTAAAGCACACTGCCTGGCATGTGACATATTGTCGTCTTCAGTCCCTTCCTCCTGCACCATGACTCCCCGTGAATCTATGACAATGCATTCTTTCTTGAAAAGTTTTCCTTGATGTTCCACCCAAGTTTTACTTCACTCAGGTTCTATTACAGTATTTTACTTAATTGCTCCACGTGCCTCTCTTAATAAATTCTTGATGGCCTATGACGGTTGATATTTCATATCTCTTTTTGGTAGTTGGTTAGCTAGAAAACAGAGATTTTTCCAAAGAACTTTACTATGCATTTGAAAAAAGAAAATTCTGAGCTATAGAAAAGGATACTTAAAAACAATTAAAAACACATTCACTACAAGTATTCTGTATATACACACACTAAAATGAGATAAAAATAATGTGTCAAGGGGTGTCTGGTGGCTCAGTCTTTAAGCTCTGCCTTCGGCTGGGGTCATAATCCCAGGGTTCTTGGACTGAGACCTGCCTCAGGCTCTCTGCTCAGTGGGAAGCTTGTTTCTCCCTCTCCCACTCTCCCTGCTTCTATTTCCTCTCTCTCTGTCTCTCTCTTTGTCAAATAAAATCTTTTAAAAAAATGAGTCAAATGTTAAAATTGTTCAGATCCCTAGGTATGTGCAAAATCTCACATTAGGTTACTAGAACGATGAATAATCAGTGCTATAAAAGATAAGGCTGAGGATATTAAATGTCTGAGGACTACAGAATGTCTAGTCTCATAGTCATGATTCCTGGTCCCCACACAGCAATATGTTTGGAATTAATTGTCCATCTTGAGAGGGTAAATAGACATTGCTGTGTTGCTATATACAGTTGTAACTGCAATGTTGGAGTTATGGAGACATAAGAAATAGAGAAAAAAACGTTTTAATAGGCAAAGTACTGAAGGCTAAAAGCAACACTGCTCTCTCTCTGCATCTACTGTCCCAGACTCCCAAGTTACCTGCAACTGTAACAGCCAAGTTCCAAGGAGTGTTTCAAAACCCTAGGTCAATTTCAGGCATGTGTCAATATATAAGCAAGATCTAATTAAAGAATTAGTCAGGAGTGTGACCTTATGATTTCTGGAAAGTGGTGTGGCTCTTTGTCAATGCAGATAATGTTGCTTACTGAGGAAGTCAATTTGGTCCAAAAAGAGAGGGACTAGAAATGAGGTACAGTCTCCTAGGAGATGGAATTGGGCCAAAGTAAGACTAGCCATCTATATTCCCAAAATACAGAGAGCTGAAAACTCATAGATAACCTACAAACACAAGGTTGACAATACCCAATATCAATTCATTGTTTTTTAAATTCTACATGTTTTTATTTTCCCAGGGACTATGCTACCTAAACATGAAGGATAAAGTAATAAAGAAGACAAAAATGTTCTCTCTCCCATTGAATGTTGTATTCTCATTGAAAATATGAAGAGATAAATTATAACTTTAATATATGATCTAAAACAAAAATATAGCAAAGTATCTGAAACCATGAAGGAGAGGGCTTATTTTTAAAAATTTTTTGTTTGTTTTGCAATTTGTTGTTGCTTGTTTTTGTTTGTTTTTCTGTTTTGTTTTGTTTTGTTTTTTTCATTTAACTATGGAATTGGGTAAGGGAAGGTGAACCTGAGAATGTTACTAATGTTGCAAAGTAGCATAGAACCATTGCTTTTCAAATGACAAACCTACAGCCTAGAGTGGTTTATATCTGTTTCTGGAGCTCTTGTTTTGCCAAACTGGGCTTCCTGGGTGCTGGAGAATAGATTGTCTGATCTCTGCATATATCTTTTGCAGATTTAAGACTAAAAGGAAAATTGCACCATTGGTTGACTCCACAAAAAAAAAAAAAAAAAAAAAAAAATCTCATTTTCTCACGGAAAACCTATTCCCAGGATATAACATGTGATTGCACTAGAGTCAGTCTTTTGAAGTTTGCTGTTCTTTTTCCTAGCCCACTTCCAACATCCCCCTCCCTCCATGTCTTTTTATTTTGTCAGCAGTGCTCATTCTTAAATCTATCATGACCAATGATAAATGGTTTACTCATGATTCTTGGGCATTTAAAAACATTTAAATTTTGCTATTAAAATACCACACAGACATTGTAGCCTTCTGCCAAAATTTAATTTCTGAGAAACTTTAAGGTCAACCTAGCTGCTAAACTGTTTAAATAACCATCGTAACCCTGTTAAATTAATCTAAGGTGCTAGTTGGAATAACATGCTGTCTTTGTTAATGATCTCTGCCTCTATTTAAATTGGTAAGGTAATAGGTTTGAGACATTCTGTGAGGTAACATATACAGGTTAAAATTTTGAAGATTATGATGTCAAAATATTTTCTCCCTTAATACTTAAATTTTCAATGTCCTCATTATTACAAACCATGTTTCCATCCTTCCCTTCAGTATGTGCTATTAACATTTCCAGCTGAAGTGGAAATAGGAAATTGTCATGGCTAAATTGCTTCTTATTAAGTCACCTTCCATTACAGAGTGTGTACAGTAGATTCTCCAAGTGCTCAATCATCTCTAGGAACAGAAGCACTTTATGTTTTCCATTCATTTCCCTTCAGAGGTTTGCTTTGATTCATCTTAAGGTGCTTGAATGCTGATTTCAAAGCTGCCTCAAGTATCTTATGTCACTGGGGTATAGAAATAAAATATACAGTTTCATGCATCTTACAATGGAACATACGGGTTTTTAAAGTCCTCCTTCTGTGATATATCTGCTGTTTATGTCAGATTCAGACTTCTCTAAAACCTGCAAATAAACATATCTAGATTTCCTTTAAGGAAACATCTGAAATATGCCTTCAGGCTCTCATGCCTGAAATATAGTGACTGTGTTTTAAAACTTTATACTAAAATATATATCCTGAAAAATGCTATTCTACTACTAGTCAAAATTATTCTGCTGTGATTAAATAATTATGTTTCCTGTTTGATTCTTTATACATACACTCTCAGAACTGTGTGACGCGTGCTTCCTTTTGCTCAACTTTATCAGCCTGGCTCTACGTTTCTCACTTCACTCATTAGCTAGGCGATTTTAGGCAAGTTCATTAACCTGCCTGGACCTCAATTACTTCATTTATATGAGGAAGGATTTGGACTAGAATTCATCTCTGTTCTAACCCAATACTGATGTTCTATGATGAATTGGGGCCTTTTGGTTAATAGTGAACCTCTCTCAGTGCTCTGACTCTAAACAATTACTTTCCTAAAGTTAATTTGAATGCGATGACCACAGCCTGACTGTATGTTGTCTTGTCTTTGGCCATACTATATTTAAATACAGTTTCATAACATCTCAGTAAGTTATAACTTAGGGATCTTAGCAAACTATGTTAGATCATTAAGTAAGGTAATATTTCAATATTCTGATTATCTAAAATATATATTTTTTCCAATCTAAATAACTGGCATGCTCACATAAAACTGATCTGCTCACGAGAGTGTTGGGAGTTCTGGGAGTGCCCATTCATTCACCCTCCTCTACTCTAGAGACTGAGCAATTGAGCAATACATTAAGGAGCTAAGTGGGAATTAAAATACTCTGAACACTGCATTGCTCATAAAACTATATTTAAGAACTTGGCTTGGACCTGAAGCTCATGCTTTCTCTCCTTGAATGTGAACATTAGGACCTGCCAATAAAGAAAAAATTGGGTCTTGGAGCTTACCAGACACAGAGAGAATAATAACTTGTAATGACATTGTAGAAAAGTCCTGTTCCAATGAGGGCACAGTGAACCAAGAGAAGAGAGAGAGAGAGAGAATTCTCAAAGGTCTAAAAGGACAAGTGACTCTAGCCATAAGATTAGGAAGGCACGGGCATGGTCTATTTGTGCTGAAGTTCTTGCCCTTCATTCTCATGCTCTGTGGCATTGTGTCATCACTGGCCAGCATGACTCACAGGCACAAAACAGACACATGTTTACATATGTTACATATGTCACAGCCACTAAGCAAGCCTCCACTTTACATATAGATGCTTTCTAATCCTTCACAAAAAGAACAGCAACCTCAGTGTGAAGCACAACCTAGAGTCAGTATGATTCGAGGACCTGTGGGTAACCCATGTAAAACCAGATAGAGTCAAATAGAGAGTGTTTCACCTTTTTTTCTATTTTTCTATTTTCTAAAAAATAGAAATTTTCTATCATTTTTCTATTTTGTATTACTTTTCTATTTTCTAAAAAATAGAAAAGAATGTATTTTGCAATACATTTTCATCTCAGATTTAGGACATTAATACTACTTCTAACTCCAGGTTTTCTTCCATAAGCATCAGTGGGGACTGGGTTGGCCCATCCTGAGCACATTGTAGCTTGATAAATGGCATCATTGGATATGCATCTGTCTTTGACATCACTTGTCCCACCTCATGCCCCAACAAAGGGGTTGGCTGGGAAGCTTACAATTTCTGACCAAGTTTCTGGACTGATCAATATGAGGTAGGCATAGGCTGACCCGGTGTCTCAGTGATTTAACTCTTTTATTTTGCAGTCTATTGAACAAGCCTAGTAATAAGTGCTGTCGGGTTTCTTTGAAGAGAACAGTAGTTGCCTCAAGCCATAAAGCTCACTGGTAGGAGAGGCCAGCCTTATGCTTCACTAGGCTAACAGGCTCCCCTTAACCAATCTGAAGCTGGGGATGCACTCTGGGAGACCCACTACAAGCTGAAGCTATGTTTTCATAAAATCCTTGTACTATGCAAAGAGTGACTTTATAGAATGGTCAGGATAAAATGCATTTAGATTGCCTTATATTTTTCAATGAACAAAGTTGCAGCAGACTTGCCTTGGAGCAATGTCTGAACAAGTATTTATTTATAAGTGAAGTGGTTTGTTTAATAATAATTTCTAATATATTTATAGATTGAATTTATGTTTAATTCAGGTACTTTGTGTTATTATATGTATTAAATATATTTAATAACATAGTTTGAAATGCTGATTAAATTAAGCAATATGTTAATCTTAACAGTAGCTAGCCTGCATTGCTATGTTATATTACATGTATTAAGGTACTTTGTTATATTACATGTATTAAATATATTTAACAACATATTTTGAAATGCTGATTAAATTAAGCAATATGTCAATCTTCACAGTAGTTAGCCTGCATTGCTATATTAGCTTGCTGGAATTTGAGAAGAGTATTATTACCTCATAAAATGGGATTGTCTAGGGTGACCATTAAGAGTGATAACAATAGATACAAAGAGGAAGAAGAATAAAGAAAAATATCCATGTTTATATTACACAGAATAGTTGTCTGCTTTTAGTCTTTGCTCTTATTTAAAGTATCTTAAATCATGACATCTTAATAAAAATTAAAAATGCTTGAAATAAAGGAACTAAAGTAAGATAAAGCTAATGTTCTGAGTGGATGACAGGAAGGCCTTAGGAAACGTCTAGCTTTTAAGCATTAAGTTTGTAGATTCAGGAATAGCTTGGAATAACTTGAAAGAAAGAATTGAGACTCTACTTTGACTGGCAGGACCATTAATTTCTGTTTTCATTATCCATGCCTAGGTTATACTTTAATAATGTGAGCTATGATACTGAAGGTATGGTATATCAAACTTTCCAGAAGTTTCACTTCTATGGGAAATAAAATTGTTAAGTGTGTGTATATATATATATAAAATTTTTTCTTAACATATTTTTTCTTTTTAATCAAGAATTGAAACAAGAAAACTAGAGTGTATAAAATAACTGTTTTTGCTAAACATTAAAAAACAAGATGAAGGAACAGTTAATAAAAACTGAAATAATTTGGGGGCGCCTGGGTGGCTCAGTGGGTTAAGCCGCTGCCTTCGGCTCAGGTCATGATCTCAGGGTCCTGGGATCGAGTCCCACATCAGGCTCTCTGCTCAGCAGGGAGCCTGCTTCCCTTCCTCTCTCTCTGCCTGCCTCTCTGCCTACTTGTGATCTCTCTCTGTCAAATAAATAAATAAAATCTTTAAAAAAAAAAACTGAAATAATTTGATTAGATGATATTTAAGACATTTTTATGATTTTCACTTTAGAGATAAAAAAGTTATCTTTTTGGAAGAGTGCTATTCTCAGGAAAAAAAATATACTTAGATTCTAAAGCCTATTATGATTGATTTGAATTCTAAAGCCCTATTAAAAGTAAGACATATGCAAATAGATATTTTATATAAATTATAGAATCACAAAATGAGATGAAATCTCAGATATCAGTAAGTGACTATTTTATCAAATCCTCAAGTCTATTCTTTTTTTTAAGTTTTTATTTAAATTCAAGTTAGCTAATATACAGTGCAATATTGGTTTCTAGGTGTAGAATTTAGTGATTCATCATTTACATACAACACTGAATGAGAATCACAACAAATGCACTCCTTAACCCATCATCCATTCATCCATATAGTTAATTCTATTTCCTGGCTTCTCTCTCTCTCTCTCTCTCTCTCCGGTATCTTCATTTGTTTTGTTTCTTAAAATCCACATATGTGTGAAATCATATGGTATTTGTCTATCTCTGACTGACTTATTTCACTTAGCATAATAATCCTAAACTCCATCCATGTCATTGCAAATGACAAGTTCATTCTTTTTTGTGCCTGAGCAATATTTTTATGCCATATATATATATATATATATATATATATATATATATATACACGCGCCACATCTTCCTCATCTATTCATCAGTGAATGGACATTTGGGCTCTTTCATAATTTGGCTATTGTTGATAATGGTGCTATAAACATTAGGGTGCATGTATCCCTTTGGATCTGTATTTTTGTATCCTTTGGGTAAATATTAATGGTGCAATTGCTAGATCCTAGAGTAGTTCTTTTTTTAACTTTTGAGGAACTGCCATACTGTTTTCCAGAGTGACTGCACCAGTTTGCACTCCCACCAATGGTGTAAGAGGGTCCTGTTTCTCCACAGCCTCACCAACACGTGTTGCTTATTGTATGTTAATTTTAGCCATTCTGACGGGAGATATCTGAGGTGATATCTCATTGTAGTTTTGATCTGCATTTTCTTGATGAGTGATGCTGAACATCATTTTATGTTCTGATGGCCATCTGTAAGTCTTCTTCAGAAAAATGTCTATTCAAGTCTTCTGCCCATTTTTTAACTGGATTTTGTTTTTGGGTTTTGAGTTTGATTAGTTCTTTACAGATTTTGGGTACTAAGCCTTTACCAGATATATCTTTTGCAAATACCCATTGCAAAATATTTTGCAAAAGCCCATTCCATAGGTTACCTTTTAGTTTTGTTTTCTTCACTGTGCAAAAGATCTTGATGAAATCCAAGTAGTTTATTTTTGCTTTTGTTTCCCTTGCCTTTGGAGATGTGTCTTACAAGAAGTTGACCTTGTGGTCAAGGTCAAAGAGGTTGCTGCCTGTGTTATCCTCTAGGATTTTGATGGTTTCTTGCCTCAGATTCTCACATTTAGGTCTTTCATTCATTTTGAATTGTATGTATGTATGTATGTATGTATTCATTTATTTGAGAGGGAGAGAGAGTGAGTGAGCATGAATGGGGTGAGGGGTGGAGGGAGAAGGAGAGAGAGAATCCTCAAGCAGACTCCCTGCTGAACATGGGGCCCAATGTGGGACTGGATCCCAGGACTCCCAAGAATCATGACTTAAGCTGAAATCAAGAGTTGGCTGCTCAACTGACTGAGTCACCTATGTGTCCCCTTTTCCAAGTTTATTTTTATGTATTGGGTATGGTGTAAGAAAATGGTCTAGTTTCATTCTTTTACATGTGCTTGTCCCGTTTTCTCAAGACCATTTGTTGAGCAGACTCTCTTTTCCATTGGATACTTTTTCTTGCTTTGTTGAAGATTGATTGAACATATAGTTATGGGTTCATTTCTGGGTTTTCTATTCTGTTCCATTGATCTATGTGTCTTTTGTGCCAGTACCTACTGTCTTTACTACTACAGCTTTGTAATGTAACTTATAGTCTGGAATGGTGATGCCTCCAGTTCTGCTTTTTGTTTGTTTGTTTGTTCTCAAAATTGCTTTGGCTATTCAGGGTCCATTTTGATACCATACAAATGAAATATGTGATTCCGTAAAAATGAAAAAATGCTGTAGATTGCTTTGGGTAGCATAGACATTTTAACAATATTTGCTCTTCTAATCCATGAGCATGCAATGTTTTTCCATTTCTTTGTGTGTTCTTCATGTTTTTCATCAGTGTTTATAGTTTTTAGAATACAGATCTTTTACCTCTTTTGTTGGGTTTATTCCTAGATTTCTTATGGTTTTTCATGTAATTATAAATGAGATCAATTCCTTGATTTCTCCTTCTTCTGATTCATTATTGATGTATAAAAACACAACAGATTTCTATATGTTGATTTTGTATACTGTGACTTTCCTGAATTCCTGTAATAGTTCTACATATTTTTGGTGGAGTCTTTTGGGTTTTCTAGATAGAATATGTATATCTTTCTATATACCTATATATAGTCTATTCTTAAATATTCCTGTGAAAGAAGATTTGTTTTAAAATAATAATAAACAACTCTGTGTTTGAATACCAATTTTGAGGAGGTTCTTACTAGTTTTTATGCTAAATATTTCTGCTAACAATGTAATGTTGAAAGAGTAAAATTCCAATATATCTAGTATATTTGAGTTCAGATAATATTTTTGAAATATGTAATTACAATCTAAAGAAAGGAAGATTTTCTCACAAAGAGAGAACCAGAAATGTGAAAGCTGTATAAAGGGAGGTGTTTCATATTAATACCTATTGACATCAGTGGGAGAGAAAGAAAAGCAGAAGGCTGGCTCTCTCAAAGGTTCTAAGCTTGAAAACACAATATTGTTGACACTTCCTTGGGAGACAACAAACTAACATTAGGGTTACCTCCAAGGAAGGACTATTCAGGGTTAATTCAAGTAAGACAAAAGCCTCTTGCCATTCCTCATATTACAATGTAAAATTCTGGTAATGACAGTGTTGGCACAGTGCTGTGTGAGGCTCAGAAAAGATGCCCTCAAAGAGGAATTGGGTAGAAATGTGGGTGTTGTAAGAGGAAGTATCAGATGAAGGTTTTGCTGTTGTTTTGTTTGTGTTTTTATTTAATAAATCCAGTCTAAGCATGTGTATTTTGAATTTTCTCAAGTCCTGCAAGGTCTTTTCACAGGCCTGGGAACCACTCAGTATAAATAAATCAAGGGCAACACAATCATATTGCTTTGCTTCTTCTACTGATTTGAGTTACTGCAAACATGTATAGTGAAAAGGCAACTTTTACTTCCTTAGCAGAACTTTGTGGTTGTAGCGATTGTAACAGCTTACACCTGTAATTGACCCACTTCCCTATTCCTTAGGGCAGGAGTGCCAGCCCATCCACAGCAGGGAAAATGGAGGAAGTATTAAAAATCTAGGTTAGGGGTCTGGGTGGCTCAGTCAGTTAAGTGTATGTCTTTGGCTCAGTTCGTGATCTCAGAGTTCTGGGAAGCAGCCCAGTGTTGGGCTCCCTGCTCAGTAGAGAGCCTGCTCCCTATGTTTGTGCTTGCTCATGTGTGCTCTCTCTCTCTAATCAGTAAATAAAATCTTTGAAAAAATCCAGGTTAAATTAATCCCCCTTCATTAGTTTCATATGCTTTGTGGTCTAACATTTACCTTGAATATAAGGTCACATCTTGAGCTTGGATAGCATCTATGGTAATGCACCAAGTGACCCTAATTGTGGCTTGAACAGTTAAAATAACTATGCATTTATTACCTCCGAAATAAGTGTACTACATTTTGGGGGTTCCAAAAATTAGGAAGTTTTTTTTTTTTTTAATATTTTATTTATTTATTTATTCGTCAGAGAGGAAGAGAGGGAGAGAGAGAGAGCACACAAGCAGGCTGAGAGGCAGAGAGAGAAGTAGGCTCCTTGCTGAGCAAGGAGCCCAATTCGAGACTCAATCCTAGGACTCTGGGATCATGACCTGAGCCAAAGGCAGCGGCTTAACCCATTGAGCCACCCAGGCATCCCTAGGAAGTTCTTTTTAATATGAAGTACAAACCTATTTTATTGTAGCTTTTATCCTTAATTTCAATTCCTATAAGCAAGCACAAGTCCAATTTCTCTGAACAAAGCCATCTCATTACTCCATATTTATTCACCAGATTAAGGACCTCTAATTCCTTTAAGCAATCATTTCTAATATGAAAGCAATCATTTCTATTTTTCTCATCATCCTACCTGCTACAATCTGACAAGTGTCATTTGATCAATGTAGGGTATTTTGAGGAGCTAGCATCTCTGCTATTGTGTGTGTATGTATTTATTTATATTTTATATTTATATTATAATAAGTAAATACATATTTTGATCTCATTCATGGCTCCTGACTCACAGCACCATAACTCTTGAAATTTCCAAGCAGTAAGAACAATGAGAACAACTTTTGTCATGATATTTTCTCTTGTCCTCAATTCCTGAAATGGTTTATCAAGTGCAGTAGGCTTCTTGTTATTCATAACATGCACCTTTTCACCACCACTGGGTTTATGTCAATGAGGTGAATTTTGGAAGGCACCTAGGGATGGGACTGGCTGCCAGGAGAATCAACCATGAATAGACAGTTGCACCTTCCAATCCCAACCCCTGACTTCCAGGGAAGGCAAGACTGGAGGTTGAATCAATCTCCAATGGCCAATGATTTAATCCATCATGCCTGTGTAATGGAGATCTAAATAAATAAATAAATAAATAAATAAATAAATAAAACAAAAACAAACAAACAAACAAAAACAAACCCAAAAGGATGGAGTTCAGAAAGTTTCTAGGATAGTGAGCACATCCACATTCTAGGTAAAGGGGGGGAATCCCAACTCCACAGCTCCTGTACTTGGGACCCTTCCAGAGCTTGCTTATGTGTCTCTTCATCTTGCTGTTCATCTGTATCCTTTTAACAAAATCTTGAACAAAAGTAACTGTTTCCCTGAGTTCTGTGAGCTGCTCTAGCAAATTAATCAAAGCTGAGGAGGGGATCTTGGGAAACTGATTTATAAAAGAAGCAGAGAGGGACACTTGGGTGGCTCGATGGTTGAGTAACCGACTCTTGGTTTCTGGTCAGGTCATGATCTCAGGTTCCTGGGATTGAGCCCACATTGATTCCATGCTCAGCACAAGGTCTGCCTGAGATTCTCTCTCCCTCTGCCCTTCCCCCCACTCTTACAAACTCTCTCTGGAATAATTAAATCTAAACAAAAAAAAAAAAAAAAGGAGAAGCACAGATGAGAGCCAAGACTTGTGACTAGCAACTTGAGGTGGGATGGTGGCAGTTGGTGTGGGACTGAGCCCTCAGTTTGTAATCAGATACTATCCCCAGGTAGATAATATCAGAACTGATTAAATTATAGGACACTCAATGGTGACTGAGAATTGCTTGGTTCTGTGGGAATCCTACTTCCTGCCCACTTCCCCACCCCACACACATTAGAACTGGGAAGGGAAAGCTTATATGTATTATTCTGATAAAGTCAATTTGCATATTGGGACTTACAAAATGGAGGCTGCTGCAGTGGCCCAGCCCATATCACAAATCTAAACCTAAAACAGCTTGCACTTTAGGAAACACCTGCAAGAAATCTTACACGGACCAATCACAATCCTCCATCTCAGCTTTAGTTGGCTTACATTACCTTAGAAAACAGGACCTCTTAGCTTTGTAGGGAAATCCCTAACCTCCTTGCCAATCATACTGTTTTCATAGTGCCTTTTCTGACAGGCAGTGAAAGTCACTTTGGCCCCTAAACATTTGGGAACAGTGTTCCACTACTTGAAGGACACTATACTCCCCCAAAACATCAGTTGTTTTCCTTTGGATATAGAACATAAAACTCAATACTAAATTGTTTAAGTTTTGTCTTTTGACTATACATTATAATACTATGACTATTTCTATTAATCTTGTTTAAGTTCTTTTTGGTTTCTTTTTTTTTTTTTCTTTTTCTTTTTCTTTTCCTTTTTCTTTTTTTTTTTTTTTTTTCTTATTTCTCTGTTTCATTTTGTGGGGGTTTTGGAGAAGACGATTCATTGAGCAGATTAGCCTTTCACTAACCATTGTACATATTTATTTCACAATACTGTCAGTTGATACATATTTAAAATATTTATGCTTCTTTTTCTTTCTAATTTTTCCTATCTCCTGTTGTTTTAAAAGGTGCATATGTTTTTCCACAATAATTTCACAAAATCACTTTGTCTCTTGAACTGGATCACCAACCTTTTTAGACAAAGACTCTATTATATTCCTTCATTTCTTGATCTATATTGTTTGAGTCTTTAAGGCTCACTTTACCACTAGATTTCTCTGAAATATGTAGCAGATCCACAGTCTGTATCATATTAGGAAAATAGCAAATCAATAGGGCCTTGCTCCTTGAATGAACTTGATTCTGAGTTAATATTGTAAGGGCCTGCCCCTCCCAGAGGAACTCGCTTGTGAACCCCCGGATGTAGGGGCGGGGCAGGCCGGGTGGAGACCTCCAATGGGTGGGGCGCATGCATATCCACTAAGGTGAACTGAGATTCGATTGGCCACCTATGTAGGGGCGGGGCTCAACCAACCCCATAAAGGTTGGTGTGCCAGGCTGTCAGGTAAAGAAGCAGGAGAGCTCTCCGAGGAAGAAGAAGGTGGAAGCAGGGGAGCCAAAGAGTCAGCAGGAGCGGAAGGCTGTAACAGCTCTTATAGGCTGTAACAGCTCTTATAAGAGCTATAACCACCGCCAGTGGTCCCGTGGCCTGCGGTCCCTCCAGCGGCAGTTTCCAGCTGCCTGCAGCCCTGAGCCACCAGTGACCCCGAGCCACTTGTGGTCCTGCCTCCAGCAGCCCCGAGCCACCTCAGTCTCCAGCTGTCTGCAGCCTCTGGCAGTTGCGTCGCCAGCGGGCCCCCCACTGCCAGCAGGCCCTGCGCTGGCACCCACCCCCCCAGACACCAGCGGTCGAGCTGTCAGCGGTCCTGATGCCTACAGCCCCTAGACACCAGAGTTCCCGAGACCCCAGTGGTCCAGCTGTCAGCGGTCCCAACGCCTGCAGCCCCAAGACACCAGTGGTCTGAGATGCCAACGGCCCCTAGCCGCCAGCAGCCTCGCCACAAAATGCCTTGCCACCCCGAGCCATGAGCAGCCTTGTGTGCAGCGGTGGCCTCCTCTGGGTGGCAGCCTTGTCAGAGTGGCATCATGGGGAGCAGAGTCTGTGTCATCGGGGTTGTCCTCCTTGTCATCGTCGCTGTCCTCGTTGCCTCTTCGTCGTCGGGAGTGGCCTAGTCCGGGAAGTGGCCTCATCCAGAGTGGCCTTTTCTTCGGAGCGGCCCTGTCCGGGGAGTGACCTCATCAAGCAGCAGCCTCGTCCTGGGAGTGGCCTTGTCTGGAGTGGCCTTGTCTGGAGTGACCTCTTCTTGGGAGCAGCTCTGACCATGGAGCAGCCTCGTCCGGAGCGGCCTTCTTGGGAGTGACCTTGTTGGGATCATCGTCATCGCCTTTTTGTAAGAGACAGCCCTGACCAGTCAGTTTGATTCTTGATGCTTGGCACGAAGTAAAGCTGTGCTTGACCTTTGCTTTCTCAGTCTTGTTCCTTTGATCATGGGCCCTAAAAATATGACTAATAATTATAAACATGAAAATAAAGGAAACTTTATCTCCCCCTTCTGAGATGGGAGACATCCTTTCCTCCTCATATTTTGGAGGAAAGAATTGTCCTCATTTGACCTAAACTCTCTTCTACTGCTAGTGTATATACTGGTCAAGGGAGAATATATAACAGAAAATAGAGTGTCAGTAGTGCTAGGTATGCTAATCTCAAAGTTAGCTCTTATCTTATTAATAAAAATCAACACATCGAGTACTTTTAGATCAACAGTCCTAACAGTACAATAATCAACTAGTTGCTTTGATTATTTAAGGCAACAGTATTAGAGATACTGTAGAGATATTAGAAACAGGCAAACCTATTCAAATGCAAAATGACATAATATTAGCACACAGAGAACATTGAGGGAGTATATAGGATTATTAATCAAAGTTACCATTTTGTGCTCCTACCATGTACTTAGGATATGCTGAATGATTTTTAAGGTGCTACTGTCCTATAATATACTATCTCAAAACTTAGTGACTTGAAACAATAAGCATGGCAGGTTGACTGGGCAGTTCTTTGGCACTGGGTTGGGCTCAGTTGATCTTGGCTGGACTTGCTTCTGCATCTGCAATCCGTTGGCCTGGCTGAGGCCATCAGGGTGGAGGGTCATGGGTCTGTCATTATCCAACAGAATAGCCTGGGCCTCCTCACAGGGTGGTGGCAGAGTTCTAAGAAGGAATGTGTTTATTCTCAAGGCTCTGAAGCCTAGGCATAGAACTTGTTCACTGTTACTTCCACTACATTCTATCAACCAAAATGCGTCACAAGTAGGAAAATTATAAAATGAATCTTCAGCTTGTATTATAATGCTTCATAGGAATTCATAACATGCCCATTTAGATATGAGTACTTTGAGGCTTAGAACTTTTAAAAAAAGATTTTATTTATTTATTTGTCAGAGAGAGTGAGCACAAGCAGGGGTAGCAGCAGGCCAAGCAGACAGAGGAAGAAGCAGGCTTCCTGCTGAGCAAGAAGCTCAATGCGGGACTCAATTCCAGGACTCTGGATTCATGACCTGAGCCAAAGGCAGCCTCTCAACTGACTGAGCCACCAGGCATCCCTAGGCTTAGAATTTTTAAATCACTAATGAATACTGTGTATCTCAAGCTAATATTTTTCTCAGTGAATATGGTGTGGTTGTAGAATTCCATAAATAAGATATAAAAAAAATGTAGAAATAAAATATTCAAAACAATTAAATAGCTACATTATTAAAACAGTTGATTTATCAAATTAGCATTTAAAATACTAATCCAAAATTCAAATTCCTTTTACATTATTCACAAAAATTTCTCCACATGAATATTTTCTCTTAGAATAAAAATAACCATTGTAATTAATAATAATTTTATTGACATCCATCTGACATATTTGACTTCAATAACAAAGCCAGATGTCCAAACACTCAGCTTTTGTTCTATATTAATAGTAACAAATCGTTTAGGGGCACCTGGGTGGTTCAGTCAATTAGGCATCCAACTCTTGATTTTGGTTCATATGATCTCGGGGTTGTGAGATCCAGCCCCACATCAGCGTCCATTCTAGGCTTGGAGCCTGCTTGAGATTCTCTCCCTCTCCCTCTGCATTCCCTCCTCTGCCCCCTGACTCATGCCCACTCTCTCTCAAAATAATAATAATAATGATGATGATGATAAATCTTTTGATAGATATTTTAGTTTCAGCTTTTTTTTTAGTATTTTCCACATACAACTTGAAAGACACTTAAATGTAACATAGCACTTATAAATAAAATAATTTCAAAAACCAAGTATGCATTAAAATGTATAAATTAAGACATAAAAATAGAAGTTTTAGCTATTAACAGGTCAAATTTTGTAGAAGAACAATTTTAAAGTTTTATCAGTTGGGTTCTAAACTTTTTCTCTCTAGTGCCTGATGTTTAGATCTGAAGATGTAGGAAGAACAATTTTGAGAGTATTAATTTACGTTGGAAAACCAGTGTATGAATGTTGTACACATTATTATTCTAAATAACCACCTGATATGAGTTTTTATGGCAAACATTTCTGTCCTCACCCTTTGTATCCTTTAAGCTTCCCTGAAACATTCAATAAGTTTCCTTTCTGAATATGACTGAATATAAGAATCTATTGTCAAAATGAGGAAAAATTGAATACCATGTTTTTAAAGAAAAGCAAAAACATATTCCAGTTTCTGGTGTTATGGATGAATATCAATCAGTTCTCCACTGTGAACAAGTAATATCCTGGAAAGTTTTTTTTGTTTTGTTTTGTTTTTGTTTTATTTAATAGAAATGTTTGGATATGCAAGCAACAAAGTAAGGAGTTTTCATTTCTAAAATCTAAGTAGTCAGAGAAATAGAGCTCTGAAGTTGGCTTTGAAAATTGAGGGCATTTGTAAAACTGAACTTAAATCACACATTTCATTGGCTCACAGGAATTAGAACACAGAAGGGAAAAAAAAAAAAAAAGATTCCTTGTAATGCAGGGAGTCTGGTAGGAGAGTCTTCCTTCAACATACTTTGTATGCAAAAGTCTAGTATCTTCAGCTGAAGGGTAAATAAGAACATCCAGCCAGGGAACTTAGAGGAATCCAAACATACTGATCTGTGGGGACACAATGACCACAACAGAATTACCACTGCTGAATGGAAAGCACAGATGGTCCCTCTTTTGGGTTTATAGCTTGAAATCATCTAATCTTATTGGTTCCAAAACTAATAAATATTAGAATTTAGTTTAGAACTATGGCAGACACTACTGGTTTGTACCATTTAGTTGTACAAATTTCTTTCAGATGATAGAAAGTGCAGTGTTTAGTTGCTTAGGAGGATTCTCATGTGAATTTGCCTGGATTTGAATCCTGGTTGTATTATTTTCCTACTACTTACGTGATTTAGTTTAAGTAATTTAATCCCCCTTTTTGCTTTGTCTTCCTTATTTGTAAAATAAAAACTAAGTGAATTATTACTTGAAAAGTGCCTAGAACATCTCTCGACACATACTACATACTACTTAAATGCTATTTCAAAAGTTAAGTACATTTATATTACAAATAACACATGTCATCATGGAATGAATAGTATAATAATCAGAAAAAATATTTAATGAGAGAAACTTGAGTTCTGGACCAAATGACTTGGCAAATTAGCTTTTTTTAATTGAGCACAAAAATTTATAGGACTAACTTAACATCTTTTGTTGAATCAACTATTCGAAATGTCTATCTGATAATATTTCAAGGTCTTAAACTTCACTATTGAGTAAGGTAGTTATAATCAATTGTATTACTACCAGAAATAGTCCACTTAAATAGTTTTCTGAAAGATAAAAAATTGAACCCACAGAAATTATTAAAAAGCAATTAGAATGTTATACCAATGAAGAAAAAAATAATTTAAAATGTTGTTCTGTCAAAATCTTTATTGAATCAGCAATGAAACAAAAGTATATACATGCACAATGATAATGTAATTAGAAATTTAAATATTGAATTTACTACTACCAGGAATTATTTAATGAGTTTAGCCCAGAAGCAATAATAGAAGACTTTATGAAGTTGTGGAAATAGAAAATCTGAGCGATTTAGATTCTCTTGGAAGACCATATATTTGCATTTTAATGTCTCTTGAAAATTAAACAAGAATGATTGTTGCATCTATATATACGAAATGAGGATCTGAAGAACAGTATGAATTAATTGGAATACGTTGTTACACAATTAAACTTAAAGAAACTTATTTCAAAGTCAGATTTAAGAATAATCCTAACTATCAGCTCTTAAGAATAGTTGAGGGACAGCATTATGAGGATAGGCCCTGGCACTTCCATTTAAAAAGAGAAACAATTGAAGAGTGCTGCTTTTTGAAATCCTACAATTCACCAGGTTACTATTTACAAATTAGTTAGACATGTGGCAATATATGAGAAGCTAAATTTATATCATACTGGTGAAATAAATAAGCCTCTCAGTTCTAATAAACATTAATTTCATTCTAAAATAAAAGAATGTAGAAAGAGGAACAATTTCCTGTGTGGTTATAACTATAACAAAATACCATAAAGTTGCTCATAATGTACTTGAGTTCCCTTTATGTCTTCTTTCAAATGCAGTTTACAATATGAAACTGCTAATGCTTTGAGAAAATGTAAATCATATATTGATGTAAATTCTTGATTCTAAATAAATGAACTTTAGATGTTATTGAAACTGTTTTGATATCATTGACAACAATTCTGATCACTTTCTGTTTTAGTATCAAAATAGAAACTAATTGAAATGCAAAATGTTATTTGCAATTAAATTTTGAAAAGAATACATTTATTATATTTCATGATAGATAATTCACAGGAAATTTAATATCCTCATAAATTCTGACATAAGTGGCATGTCTTTGTTTGCTGACAGCTTAGCCTTCAGATAGAAAAAAAAGAAGCTATTCTATTGTAAGAAGTCAGGCATTTTAGTCCTATAAGCCATCTTTGTTTCCTCCTTTATCTAATAATAGTAGTGATACTGTTGGAGGACATGGAATGTATGTATACACACATGATTGTGCCCCCAAATCAGAACAAGTGCTGTTTTTCTAATTTGAACGCTCAGAATATCAAAGTTTGTTTTGTTTTGTTTTCAAATTCCATTACAAATAGGATAAAGTTACTGTGTTCAGTGGTGTTTGTTTTTATAAAGATTTTTGGGTGAAGTGTGACAGGATCCTAGCAGTAATATTAGTTTTCTTTCTAAAAATTTATGTTGGGGTAGGGGGTTGATGCCTAGGTGGCTCAGTCATTAAGCATCTGCCTTCCACTCAGGTCATGATCCCAGGGTCCTGGGATCCAGCCCTGCATAAGGGTTCCCTGCTTGGCAGGGAGCCTGCTTCTCCCTCTCCCACTCCCCTGTTCCCTGTCTTGCTTTGTCTCTCTCTGTCAAATAGATAAATAAAACCTTTAAAAAATGATAAATAAAATAAAATAGAACAAAATTGTTGTGGGAAAATTAAATGTAAACTGGTTAATAAAATCCAAATAGATCAAAAAAGAAAGAAATACATTTATTTTAGCTGGAACCTCCTTCTCTCCCCTCCATCATGACACGGTATTTGATCAGGTGTGTAGATATATGTATGTATACATATACATATATTTTTAACATCGTTATACACACATATTTCATAATCAAATAGCCAAAAATGCTTAGAGAAAACAGGGAAGATTTGACCTTTTAAAAGCACGGATAGAGTGAATACTAATGACAGTACCAGTTTGGAAAACTACAAAGACTACAGAACAAGGAAATTTTTCATTTTTTTTTACACTGAAAATCAGAAGCTCTCCAAGGAAAAGAAAATGGAGAGAGGCAGAGATGATAGTAGAAAAGAAGAATGAAGTGGAAGGGTTCTATGTCAGTATCTTGGTCAGCCTCAGAAACTGACCTTGATTGTAAAATGTGATGGGAACCTTGGGATTATTCTAGGAAGGGAAGGAAGAGACTTAATCTACATGTCCTTGACAGAGGAAAGGGGCAGAAAAGCAGAAGCTCAGAGTATTGGGAAAGTTTCTTGGGTTAATATTAGAACCAAAATAAATCTCAGTTTAATAGAGCTGGATAAAATAGTGAAAAGTACTAGGTTGTGGCATCATATTGTTAAGCTAAAGAGCTGTTAGGAGGCCAAAGATGGCCATGGGCCTTGTTTTTAGTATGCACACACACACGCACACAGTTCAGTAATGTATTTCAGTAGGTGAAATATGACAAAGGTTTAAATATCATTTCATGTATAGAAAACTCTGTCTTAACCTCTAGCTAATAATCTGGAGGGGAAAACAGGCGCTGCAGGGATGGAAGTGGTGGCTACATAAAGTGCATGTGGAACGACACAGAAACGACCTGTGTCTAGGACAGCAATTTTGCAATTTCTTCAGCTTTCATAAAAGTGATGCATAAAGAGCAGAAAGGCATAGCTTTGTTTTTTAAAAACCAAACAGAATAAAAACAAAAAAGTTACAGCCTTGCCTTATGTTTGCATAGGTGAAGTATTTCATGAACATTGCAGCATTTCTCAGGTACAGGTGGAACCAAAGTTAACCCTCCACTTTTTCATTTGGTAGCTATGTAAACTTGCATGTATTATTTAAACGTTCTGAGTCTCTACTGCATCTCTTGTAAATAGGGAAAATTGATTCTCAGAATTTCTGTAGGATTTGAAAATGCTCAATAAATATTCTTTTTAAAAAAAGAAACCAAAGGGATTTAAGGAATATATACTAAAGTGTTTTTAAAGTGTGAAATGTGAATTATAAATTAATGCAGCTTTACAAGTGAGTCAAGTATAAACATTTTTCTTTCTTGGAAATACTCTTTCTATGGAAATACACATATATACATGTATATATGTATGAAATTTTATATATACATATAATTTCAGTAATACTTGTCTTTAGGCCATTTTACACCATCAAATTCATTTTATTGCAATTAACTCATAGGATAGCCCTTAGGGGCCTTTGGGGAGGGATGTGTGGGTGGCTTAGCTGGTTAAGCATCTGCTTTCTGCTTGGGTCATGATCCCAGGGTTCTGGAATGTCCTCCTGCATCATGATCCTTACTCAGCAGGGAGCCTGCTTCTCCCTCTGCCATCCACTCCCACTGCTTGTGTGTGTGCTCTCTCTCTTTCTGGCAAATAGGTAAAATCTTAAAAAAAAAAAAAAAAAAAGAAAAAAGATGGACCTGAATTAACTTTTTTGTGATCAAAAAACTTTAAGTGCAATTATGTGGTTACTTTTTGTAATTTGTTTAACTTGATTTATTTTGTGAATAAACACTTCTGCAGGACTTCTGTATTGCTAAGAAATTGATATGGGTAGTATTTTAAATTTTCTTTCATGAATAATATCCTATGAAGTGTAATCATTAAAGCTGAGGTTTATAAGGATGTAAAGAGGACAGGTCACACTATTTTCTATTCCTTCCTTCTCTAGAATATGGTAGAACAGAGAAAGGAGGTGTATGGCCCAGTTGAGCCACACAGGGATATATGTGGCAAACCTAGAATATGAGTGGAAAGACTGGTATGATGACTCCCTGCAGACAGTCCAGGAAAAGCTGCCAGACTCCAGGAAAGTGGTCTTGGTAACACATGAAAATCAGCTAGAGAATATTAAAGAATGCCAGTGTTGTACTGTATCCCTTAAAATTCTCATTTAATTTTTCTGATGGTGAAAAATCCAATTAAATCAGTCTTGAAGAATAGGTTGCCAGATTGATGATTTTCAATACCTCCTGCATAGTTCTAATGACAAATCAAGTTTACAAATCAAACTCTGGGAGAAGCCCTGAAGGTAAACGTGTTTGTCAAGAAAGTAATGATGCCACAGCAGTGGTGTAAAGTGAATGGCTATAAGCTCCTGGCTTCCCAGATCCCATGTGCAACGGCTCAGATTTTTTTGTATACCTGGCAGTGGGTGTGAAAGTATTAATTGGACTTTTAGTGCACAGAGGTCATTCTGAAGACAGGCTTAGGCAGGATCAATAATAGCAGGTATGGTAGGAGGTTAGTAGTAAATGCCATTAAAAATCAAAAGGAGGCATGCCTGGGTGGCTTAGCTATTTAAGTGTCTGCCTTCAGCTCAGGTCATGATCCCAGAGTCCTGGGATCCAGTTCCGCATAGGTATCCTTGCTCAGTGGGGAGTCTGATTCTCCCTCTGCCTGCTGTTCCCCCTGCTTATGCTCTCTTTCTCTCTGACAAGTAAATAAATAAAATCTTAAAAAAAAAAAAAAAGTAAAAGGCATGAGAAGAGAGATCATGGTTTGGGAGGACCTAGTCCAGGACACCCACCTTTATTTCTACTCGCTTCTGCTAACAGCTAAAGAATGGTACATATGGACCCTGTTTCCAGTGCACATAGTGTCTGGAGGGCATACACTTAGAGACTTTCTCTGGCACCCAGATAATGGCATCCTGGATGGGAAGTTCTATTATGGAGTTTAAGGTGAGAGTCTGCGTTTGTACCTGAAGGCACGTAATTCCTCAATAGAGACCATTAAAACATGGGAATGCTACGATGCATAAACTTAAAGCTTATCCAATTATCACCCTTTCCTCTACTAGATAGGGAGTTCAAAAGAAAGATTAGAAAGAAATAGCTCGATTTTTATTCTTTTATGTATCACATAAGTTCGCACATCTGTATTCCACAAATATCATTTGAAATTTCCTTTTTAAAATAATTAAAAATTATTTTGTAGACAGAAAATACATCCTATTTCAGCCATTTCCTAGCTATGGGACTTTAACTGTATCAACCCTAGTTTCCTTGTTTATAAAATGTGAATGACTAAGCTTACTTTCCAAAAGTTTTTGAAGATTAAATGGGCTAATATATATTAAAAATGTACTATTATAGGGCAGTTCTATTTTCAACATTTTGAGGAACCTCCATGCTGTTTTCCAGAGTGGCTGCACCAGCTTGCATTCCCACCAACAGTGTAGGAGGGTTCCCCTTTCTCCGCATCCTCGCCAGCATCTGTCATTTCCTGACTTGTTGATTTTAGCCATTCTGACTGGTATGAGGTGATATCTCATTGTGGTTTTGATTTGTATTTCCCTGATGCCCAGTGATATGGAGCACTTTTTCATGTGTCTGTTGGCCATCTGGATGTCTTCTTTGCAGAAATGTCTGTTCATGTCCTCTGCCCATTTCTTGATTGGATTATTTGTTCTTTGGGTGTTGAGTTTGCTAAGGGGGTGGGATTATGGACATTGGGGAGGGTATGTGCTTTGGTGAGTGCTGTGAAGTGTGTAAACCTGGTGATTCACAGACCTGTACCCCTGGGGACTAAAAATATATGTTTATAAAAAATAAAAAATTAATTAAAAAAAATAAAATAAATAAAAAATTAAAAAATGTACTATTATAAGTAGGATATAGTATTGAAATGTTTAAATTATTTCATGGAATATGCTGTTGCTCCTTGCGAAAGAACAGAAAATCAAATGCCATATAGTAGTTGGTAATTATTCAGAACTCACTCTGTCTCAACAGAGTGAGTTCTAAATAATTATAATAATGAATTATAAGACTCCAATCATGACTTATTGTACTGAACATAGAACAATCTGCAAGGCATTTTTGTATTTGGGTAATCTGTCAAATACTGTCTAATATCTATATATTCCCTCTTCTTTTAATCCATTTTTAAGAAATATGAAAAAAACTTCAAGAGTAAGAGTAGAATAAATTTACAGTATCAAGTGCTTCATCTCTTCTATGAGGACATATATTTAAAGAAATAAAACTAAAATGAAGAATGTTTTGGTTATCAAAAATGGCTTAGTGAGTTTTAGGTGATACATGAATTGAGTATTTAGCTCTTGATCAATAGGTCTTATAATAATAAGTCCTTGAATATTAAAGCAAACATTTGCTTTCAATTTTAAGAAAGGAGAAGAAAAGGGAGAGGAAGACTCATAAAGAATTGGCTTTAGGCCAAGCCCCCTGTGAATATATCAAATAAGAATTCAAAAGGCAATTTATTTGTTTCAGTTGTCCATGACTTGCCCACTATTCCTTGACTGCAATAATGATGGTGGCCTCAGCACTGTTATCAATTAAAATCTGTAGAGGTACAGAGAGATGGAGGCTGGAGCAAAAAGGATTCACAAAATTCTTGGCCCCATCCCATTTTACAGTGAGCATAGAGACATTTTACTTCCAGGCATTCAGCCTTTCCTCCAGTTCCTTCTGTCATTTATCATATGAAATTGTCTTCCCTTTAAAAGGCAAAGGGAGTTGTGCTTGGGTTTTTCATTCTGATAAGCATCATCTGACTCTTGATTTCTGCTCAGGTCATGATTTCTGGGTCCCGGGATTAAGCCCCCAGTCAGGCTCCCCACTCAGTGGGGACTCTGGTGGAGATTCTCTCTCTCTCTCCCTTGTCCTCTCCCTCTGCATTTCTGCCTCCCTTCAAATAATAAAGAAATCTTAAAAAAAGAAAAAAAAAGAGGCAAAAGGGAATGTTTGAACATTTCTATATCTGCTTTACTGATTAGTAACATATTGTTCTACAGTGCACAAGAATTAGGTGCCATGGGTGGATCCAAAACTGGATATTTTTAACTTTAACACCCCCAAAAAATTTATGAGAAGGGGAGGAAGTTAAAAGAAAACTACATTTGCCATCTGTTTGAAATATTAACTGACCCACAGAAAGAAACTTATCCACTTAGAAAAATTATTTTTTAAACAAATGGATATTATGATTTACATACAAATTGAACCTACTGTATCCACAAAATTCTGATCATACATCTTTCATTTCGGATTTAAAATTGGGGGTAAAGTTTTTCAACAAGGTACAGGATAACTTCTTGGAAAGCAAAGTAACCTCATCTATCTGTTTATTCATTAATTATTTAGAAAACAAAGTTAACTTTAAATGAAATTTGAAAAAAACAAGGATTTTTATATCCTCATGGTAGGAAGTTGATTGTGAATATGAAGATTTCCATACTCTTAACATTTTATCCAAACATAGTACTTGAAAATTCCTCATTGCTTATACCAGTAACCAAAATATTTGGTATGTGTAGATGTGGTATTATGTTAACTCACACATGTATCACTAATTTTAACATTGCTTAATCTTTATTTATAGAAGTGGTTTAATTCAGTGTGTCTCATTAGGGATTTCCTTTTTTTTTTAATTATTTATTTATTTATTTGACAGACAGAGATCACAAGTAGGCAGAGAGGCAGGCAGAGAGAGAGAGAGAGAGATAGGAGGAATCAGGCTCCCTGCTGAGCAGAGAGCCTGATGTGGGGCTCGATCCCAGGACCCTGGGACCATGACCCCAGCCAAAGGCAGAGGCTTAACCCACTGAGCCACCCAGGCGCCCCTAGGGATTTATTTTTTTAAAGGAAAGATTAGGCAACAATTTAACAAATGTAGAAAATCATGCAAGATTAAGTCTCTACTTCTACGTAATTTGTAGATGCAGTCCCCACATTTATCAAAATGGTGTGTGTCACAGAAATTATTAAATAGAATCAAAGAATATTGCAACCATAAGGGACTCTTAGGTATGGTCCCATACAATCTCCTCATTAATCAATGTGTAATTACAGATAGAAGGGTAGAGCAACTTCATGGAAGTCACAATTTATCAGAAAACAGCATTATATCTTTTGATTTCATTCATTTGTTTGGGTTATAGTCATTCGTTCAGTTTTAGGTTTATTTTGAAAAGTGCTTAAGAAATAGAATACTGGGGGCTCCTGGGTGGCTCAGTGGGTTAAGCCTCTGCCTTTTTCTCAGGTCATGATTGCAGGGTCCTGGGATCAAGTCCCATATCAGGGCTCTCTGCTTAGCAGGGAGCCTGCTTCCCTCTCTCTGCCTCCCTTTCTGCCTAATTGTGATCCCTCTTTCTCAATCTCTGTCAAAAAAAAAAAAAAAAAAAAAAAAAAAACCCTGAAAAAAAAAAGAGAGATAGGATACTGATAACACCAAGGTCTTCGAAAACCTCTGTGTACCCATTCACAATCAGATCCCATGCTTTTGAACTCAAGGACAGTCACTAATTTGAACGCTGTATTAGCCCCTTGCTTTACTTAATAGTTTATTACATGTTTATTTTACTAGTAAAAGATATGTTACATAAAGTTCCATTGGAACTTTATGTAAATAGTATGCTACATACTGTATCCCTCTGAAACTTTTTTTTATCACTTTCAGTCATATTTTTCAGATACAACTATAATAATGTATAAGTTGTAGTCCATTCATTTGTACTGTTGCACTGTTTTCTATTTATGGATACGCCACTATTCATTCTTCCTTCTTTCCAGGTACATTTCAGTTGTTTCTAGTTTCTTGCTATTACAAGCACTATTTTGATCACTCAAGTACTGTTCTTTGGTTAACAAAGCCAAGGGTTTCTCTGGGTTATACACTTGATGTGGTTTTGCTGCATCAGATTAAGTTTTACTGGGTTATATGACATTGTTTTCTAAAGTGACTGTATCAAAGCTCTCTCCCACCTATAACAAATGAAAAGCTTCTGATCCACTGTATCCTAAACTAATCTTGTCATTGTTTAACATCTTAATTTTGTCAACCTGGTGTGTTTGTAGTCATTTCCTACTTTTGTTTCAAGTAGCATTGCTCTAAATGCTAATGGTACAGGTCATTTTATATTTACTGGCTGTTCATATTTTCTCTTCTGTGGAATATCTATTCATTTTTACCTATTACACTGCTTAACTTCTTATAGATTTGTATGCTATGTATTTGCCATACAAATTACTTGTTTGGTTACTTATGGGTAAATATTACCTTATTTTTGCCCTGTTCATCAACATTTATAAGGAAAATCACTTTTTAAAAATAGCCATTCCATGTGAATGAAGCACTCTTAATAGGTAGTTTAAAAAGAAATTATATTTGAATTATAATTATAATTATAATTTGAAATTATATTTGAAAAGCAGGGTAATTTAAAAAATATATACTTTCTTTGCAGGATAGCCTATATTGATATCTTAGGGCCAGCTTGAAACTGTTGCCACTTAATATTCCATTTTATTAAGATTTTAAAAGTTTTACTTTGAATATGCTCAATGCCATAAATATCTGACATTTCTAAATAATGAAAAGTTCCTGAAAAATATGTGCAAGATGTTAGTAGGCAAATCTACTTTATGAAAACAATAGTATATATCCACCTGCTCCTTTGTGCCTCCTTTACAGGAGGTCTTTGGCTGTGTCCTGTTTAACTTCTCTGATGAAGTAAGTGTGATAGAACGAAGTACTCTCTGGTAATCGGCAAACATTGAGATGGAAGATTTCCACGTTTGCAGCCATTTCTTGCTGGGTGAACTTAATGTTTACCTATTTTCATTGTTTCACAGTATCTCACCCCCTGCTCCACATCACCTCCACACCCATAACACATGTCCACATCCTGAGCTTCTTTTTCTGTTATTAAAATATGGAACTTTTATTACTTGTGAGCACTTTTTTTCTCTCTCTCTACTTGTCTGCTTTTGAGAAGAGAGGACCTGACCATCACTGTATCTTTTATTTTGTAACTGAAACCTTTATGCAGAGATGAAAATGTTGATTCCTATTGTTTTATGATTTTAAAAAAATGCACACAACTGTCAGAGAGCAGTGATCTTCAGTCTGCATTCCGCTAGCAAGATTCAAACTTGTGACCTGAAGGTGATAAACTTGAGTTTCCTTCACCCAGCAGCAATCTCATGAGTTTATTTCCTTATCATTTGATTGTCTTAAACTGAGTTCATAACAGTCAATCATTTTTCTCTCAAATCTCATCCTTCCTTGTAACTGAAACCTTCAAATGAAGTAAAAATATTTTTAATTGTATCCATTTATAAATAAAACTTTGTATCAATGGGATTTTAGCTTATTTAGGGAACAGTATTTGTCATCATTGCTATACATTATATGTTTGGGAAAAATATTTTCTTTGTGAAAACATGGGAAAATAATTAGTATAAAAATCTACTTCTGTGAATTAGGTATACATTATACAAATCTTTGATTATAACACTGTTTCTTAAATGAGCTAAGCCTATGTATAAATATTGGCTCCCTACACATCACCTTGATGATGTTTAGAAGTTGATTTCTCTGAGACTTACTTCCTTATCACTCAAATGGGCTTCATATGGAACAGCATCATACAGGGCTTTTGACCATTAAACAGATATTGCTTATGAACCGGAAGCTCAGACAGCAAGGAGACTTCCACATTTGGTATCAACAGAAAGCTCTAGTTAACAGTTGGCCAGTGAAAAATTAAGAACAACTTAAATGTCCATCAGGAAGAGAATACATTTCTAAAATATCAAAGATGATGCTATGGACTATTATCTGGGTTAAAATGGAAATCATTATTCTATATTAACACCAGAAATAGAAAAATATATATAATGTTAAATAGGATGTCAAGTCAATGAGAATAAATATAGCAGCATACACACCAAAACTCTATATATTGTTTTTGTATTTAATTTTGGAAATAATAATCAGAAGCTGGAAGGATATATGCTAAATGCGTTATGGTAGTTTTTAAGGGATTTTAATGAAGAAATGGAACTGGGAATCACTGCAAGTAAGACTTTAATTTTTGTGTGTAACCTTTATTTATTTATTTATTAGCTTAAAAAGTTGGAAGCAAAAAAAAATATATATATATGTACATATAAATACTAAGATATATAAATATACATGTATATTTTAATCCCTAAGTGTGTGTGTATGTGAATATGTATATGTATTACAAAGTAAAAACCATAGGACAAAAAAGGTTTGGGGGTTAAAATCTAAAAATGATAATCCTAAAGAATAAGAATCATGTTCCTTTCTACCTTTCTCCTCCCCCTTCTTCTCTTCTCTTCCTTTACTACTTTGAATCTTTTATCTCATAATTTATTTTCAAAGACATGGTATATGTTATGGTAGATGCAGTCTTTTGAATCCAATCATTTTAATTTTGAATAATGTACCCTCACTTGAGTTCTCCATAGTTTATCTATACTTTCCCTTAATAATAAAAATTCACTCCTGTCTGCAGTGGTTCACCTGCTAAGCTTGATTGTATCTCCTAGGAGGCAGGTTGGAAGTGGAGGTGCCAGGACATTTAATATATGCTGTTAGAAGCATCTTCAATGTGATTATACCTATTTGTTCCCCATCAATGGATTTGAGAACTCCTGTTTTCCTCACATCCTCACCAACCCTAGGTATTATCAATATTTTCATTTGACTGCATTTATGTTGAGAAATTACATTTATCTCCTTGTTTTTATTTGTACTTCCTTAATTAACAGGGAATCTGATATATGTTTAAGTTTATTCACCATTTAGTTTTCTTCCATAATTTCCTTTTTGATATCCTTTTTCCCATTTTCATTTTGAGTTAATTGTATTTTCCAAATTGGCTTTGAGGTCTATTTAAAATACATTTTAGAAACTCATACTTTGTCTATTACATCTTGCAAATACTTTCCATCTGCCTATCTCTCTTTTTAAAAACTTTAAGTGGTTTTTCTTATTTTATGTCACAGCAATATTTTAAGTGAATAAAAGTGTGCATATTTTCCTTTAGGATATGTAACTTATTTGCCTTTTTCAGAAAAATATAACTTTATGTCTCTAGAACATAAAGTCATGTTTTATGCTTAGTTAAAAACTTATTTGGGGCACCTGCATGGCAGAATGTTTGGATCACCAACTCTTGGTTTCAGTTCAGGTCATAATCTCAGGGTCTAGGATTCAGCTCTGCATCAGGCTCTGCACTCAGCCAGGAGTCTGCTCCTTTTCTTCTTCTCCGCTGCCCCTCCCCCACTTACATGTCTTCTCTTTCTCCCCCTCTCTCTGTCTCAAATCTTTTTAAATAAATCTTTTTAAAATGTTACAAAATTCTGTTTTTTACATTTGGCTTATACCTATAGTATTTTGTGGATTTGTTAATACAGATCTAATTTTTTTTTTTATTGAAAAGTCTTTTGTACTAATGATAATCTGTCTTCCACACTATTGATAATCTGTCTTCCACACTATTAAATTGATAATTTGTCTTCCACACTATTATGAATACATTTTTACCTTTAAATGTATAATAGGGTCTACTTGGGAATCTTTACTGAAGTCTATAGATCTATTTGTCTATGTTATGGGTATCATACTTTCTTAATTATCATGTTTTTTATTTAAATCCTTGTGTGTCAGAGCCAGATCTATTCATTACTCTTCTGTTTCAAAGTTGACTATTCATAGAAAATTACACGAATTGAGAGTCAGTTTCTTATTTCCAAGAAAATTCTATTTAAACTTTCATAGTAACATCAATGAATTTATAGATTATGTTAGGGAAAATCAGCATGTGTCTATTATTTAATAATACTTTGGTTCCTTCAATTTTTCATAATTTATTATCATAAATAATATATTTTACTTCACAAACTTCTTGTGCTTCTTTTTAATTTTTTTTCAGTGTTCCAAAATTCATTGTTTATGCACCACACCCACCATGCAATACATGCCCTCCATAACACCCACCACCAGACTAACCCAACCCCCTACCCACTCCCACCTAAAACTCTCAGTTTGATTCTCAGAATCCACAGTCTCTCATGGTTCGTCTCCCCCTCCAGTTCCCCCAACTCACTTCTCCTCTCCATTTCCCAATGTCCTTCGTCTTATTACTTATGCTCCACAAGTGAAACCATTTGATAATTGACTCTCTCTTCTTGACTTATTTCACTCACCATAATCTCTGCCAGTCCCATCCATGTTGATACAAAAGCTGGGCATTCATCCTTTCTGATGGAGGCATAATACTCCGTGGAATATATATGGACCATATCTTCTTTATCCATTTGTCTGTTGAAGGGCATCTTGGCTCTATCCACATTTTGGTGATTGTGGCCATTGCTGCTGTGAACATTGGGATATGTATGGCCCTTCTTTTCACTGCATCTGTATCTTTGGGGTAAATACCCAGTAGTGCAATTGAAGGGTCATAGGGGAGCTCTATTTCTAATTTCTTTTTTTTTTTTTTTTTTTTTTTTTTTAGATTTTTTATTTATTTATTTGACAGAGAGAAATCACAAGTAGATGGAGAGGCAGGCAGAGAGAGAGAGGGAGGGAAGCAGGCTCCCTGCCGAGCAGAGAGCCCGATGCGGGACTCGATCCCAGGACCCTGAGATCATGACCTGAGCCGAAGGCAGCGGCTTAACCCACTGAGCCACCCAGGCGCCCCTATTTCTAATTTCTTAAGGAATCTCCACATGGTTTTCCAAAGTGGCTGCACCAACTTGCATTCCCACTAACAGTGTAAGAGGCTCACCTTTTCTCCACATTCTTGCCAACATTTGTTGTTTCCTGTCCTGTTGCTTTTGGCCATTCTAATTGGTGTAAGGTGGCATCTCAGTGTGGTTTTGATTTGACTCTCCCTGATGGCTAATGATGATAAACATTTTTTCATATGTCTGTTAGCCATTTGTATGTTTGATTTGGAGAAGTGTCTGTTCATGTCTTCTGCCCATTTTTTGACATGATTATCTGTTTTGTGTGTGTTGAGTTTGAGGAGTTCTTTATAGATCTTGAATATGAACCCTTTGTCTGTAGTGTCATTTGCAAATATCCTCTCCCATTCTGTGGGTTGCTTCTTTGTTTTGTTGACTGTGCAGAAGCTTTTGATCTTGATGAAGTCCCAAAACTTCATTTTGGCTTTTGTTCCCTTTGCCTTTGGAGACATGTTTGGAAAGAAGTTGCTGTGGCCGATGTCAGAGAGGTTAATGCCTATGTTCTCCTCTAGGATTTTGATAGCTTCCTGCCTCACATTGAGGTCTTTTATCCATTTCGAGTTTATCTTTGTGTGTGTGTAAGAGAATGGTCGAGTTTCTTTCTTCTATACATAGCTGTCTAATGTTCCCAGCACCATGTATTGAAGAGACTGTCTTTTTTTCCACTGTTTTTTTTTTTTTTTCTGCTTTGTTAAAGGTAATTTGACCATAGAGTTGTGGGTCCATATCTAGACTCTCTATGTTGTTCCACTGATCTACGTGTCTGTTTTTGTGCCAGTCAGTACCATGCTGTCTTGGTGATCACAGCTTTGTAGTACAGCTTGAAATCAGGCAAGGTGATGTCCCCAGGTTTCTTTTTCTTTTTCAACATTTCCTTAGCAATTTGGGGCCTCTTCTAGTTTCATACAAATTTTAGAATTAATTGTTCCAGCTCTTTGAAAAATGCAGGTGGAATTTTGATCAGGCTAACACTGAAAGTGTAGAAGGCTCTAAGCAAGTATAGGCATTTTAACAATGTTTATTCTTCTGATCCATGAGCATGGAATGGTTTTCCATCTTTTTGTGTCTACTTCAATTTCTCTCATGAATGTTCTGTAGATCTTTGAGTACAGATCCTTTACCTCTTTGGTTAGATTTATTCCCAAGTATCCTACCGTTCTTGGAACTATAGTAAATGGAATCAATTCTCTCATTTCATTTTCTATATTTCTATATTTTCATTGTTAGTATATAAGAAAGCAACTGATTTATGTACATTTATTTTGTATCCTGCCACATTACTGAATAGCTGTATGAGTCCTAGTAGTTTGGAGGTGGAGTCCTTTGGGTTTTCCATATAAAGTATCATGTCATCTGTGAAGAGAAAGAGTTTGACGACTTCTTTGCCAATTTGAATACCTTTTATTCCTCTTTGTTGTCTGATTGCTGTTGCTAGCACTTCTATCTTGAGCAAGGGTGGTGAGAGTGGGCATCCTTGTTCCTTCCTTGTTCCTGGGCAACCATCATGTTCCTAATTTCAAAGAGAAGGCTGTCAGCTTTTTCGCATTGAGGATATTTGCTGTGGGTTTTTCATGGGTAGATTTTATGAAGTTGAGGAATGCTCCCTCTATCCCTATACTTTGATGCGTTTTAATCAGGAACAGATGATGGATTGTGTCAGATGCTTTTCCTGCATCAATTGAGAGGACCATGTGGTTCTTCTCTCTTCTCTTATCATTTGTTCTCTCACATTGATTGATTTGGGAATGTTGAGCCACCACTGTAACCCAGGGATGAATCCCACCTGGTCATCATGGATAATCTTTTTAATGTAATAATTGGATCCTATTAGTTAGGATCTTGTTGAGAAACTTAGCATCCATATTCACCAGGGATATTGGTCTGAAATTCTCCTTTTCATTGGGGTCTTTGCCTGGTTTGGGGATAAGGGTAATGCTGTCTTCACGAAAAGAGTCTGGAAGTTTTCCTTATGTTTCTATTTTTTTGAAGAAACTCAGGAGCACAGGTATTAGTTCTTCTTTGGATGTTTTGTAGAATTGCCCAGGGAATCCGTCAGGTCCTGGGCTCTTGTTTTTTGGGAGGTTTTAGATCACTGCTTCAATCTCATTACTAGATTTTGTCTATTCAGGTTATCAAATTCTTCCTGATTCAGTTTTGTAAGTTTATAGTTTTCCAGGAATGCACCTTAAAAAAGTGTAATACAAAGTACTTGTAAGTTGTTAAAATTATGTTGCATGTTTTTTTTTATTACATTTTCTAATTATTTTTACTAATATATAGGTATACCATTGTTTATGCAGATCTTCTGTACTGCAACCTTGCTCAACTTTATGGTCAGTCCTAATTATTTGTACATGTTTTCTTTTTATCTTCAGGTATTTATTTTTCTTGGTGAAAATAATCTAGAAAGTATTAAACAGAATTGTCGATTATAAATACTGCTGTCTTCACTTGGAACAGAATTCTTCTAATTTTACTGTTGATATTATAGGAAAAAATCATTTATCAAGTTAGAAATGTTTCTCTCCATTCCTCATTTAATAAACATTGCTTTTTAATCAGATATGGTATAGATTTTTAACATTTGGCATAATTATCATAGTTTCTCCCTTAAGGTTCTAATTTGGATAATTACAATACTGATAAAATTTTTTGCTGACCAAATTTTGTGTATGAATGAGATACAATGTAATTATTTATTTATGACATGATGTAATTTGTTATCATTTTATTTAGGATTTCCATAGCTTCATGAAAATAGTAGCCTATAATTTTATTTAAATTTCTTTGGTGTGAAGGTAACTCTATTATTGAAAATGAGTTAATAACTTGCTCTTTTTCCCTATATTCTGTTTTCTAAAACCATTAGTATATAAGAGGGATTTTCACACTTTGGATAGGTTTGTGTTAGGAAAATCATAAAGCCCCTGTTTCCTAGTGTTTTTGCATGGAGAATTTAGAGCACAGGATTTAATTGCTTTAATAGAAATTGTATATTAATTTTTTGTCAATATTAAACATTTATAATTTTTGATAAAAAATGTTCTTCCTTTTCAGCTTCAAAATGCAATAGAAACTTTACTCAGTATATTTGCATACGATTCTTTAATTGTATTGATTTTTGGCCATATCCCTTATATTCCTACTAATGCTTTGTGTGTATCTTCTTTCTTTAAAGCAAGATATTATCTATGTTAATAGGAGTCTTAAAAGACCTTGTTCTCTACTTTTTTGGTAATACTTTTTGTGCTTTTATTTATATTTTATTCATTTTTTATTATGTTAATTTTTTGAAATTTTTTATTAGCATATAATGTATTATTAACCCCAGGGGTACAGGTCTGTGAATCGCCAAGTTTACACACTTCACAGCACTCACCATAGCACATACCCTCCCCCATGTCCATAACCCCACTATCCTTCCCTAACACCCTGGCCCCGGCAACCCTCAGTTTGTTTTGTGACATTAAGAATCTCGTATGATTGTCTCCCTCTTGATCCCATATTGTTTCATTTATTCTTTTCCTATCCCCCAAACCCCCCATGTTGCTTCTTAACTTCATCATATCAGGGAGATCATGTGATAGTTGTCTTTCTCTGATTTATTTATTTCACTAAGCTACTACCCTCTAGTTCCATCCATGTCATTGCAAATGGCAAGATTTCATTTCTTTTGATGGCTGCATAGTATTCCATTGTATGTATATACCACCTTTTCTTTATCCATTCATCTGTTGATGGACATCTAGGTTCTTTCCATAGTTTGGCTACTGTGGACATTGCTGCTATAAACATTTGGGTGCACAGGCCTCTTCAGATCACTACATTTGTATCTTCAGGGTAAAAACCCAGTAGTGTAATTGCTGGATTGTAGGGTAGCTCTATTTTCAACTTTTTGAGAAACCTTCATTCTGTTTTCCAGAGTGGTTGTACCAGCTTGCATTCCCACAGACAGTGTAGGAGGGTTCCCCTTTCTCTGCATCCTTGCCAGCATCTGTCATTTCCTGACTTGTTAATTTTAGCCATTCTGACTGGTGTGAGATGGTGTCTCATTGTGGTTTTGATTTGTATTTCCCTGATGCTGAGTGATGTGGAGCACTTTTTCATGTGTCTTTGGCCATCTGGATGTCTTGTTTGCAGAAATGTCTGTTCATGTCCTCTGCCCATTACTTGATTTGATTCTTTCTTCTTTGGGTGTTGAGTTTGATAAGTTCTTTATAGATTTTGGATACTAGCTCTTTAGCTGATATGTTGTTTGCAAATATCTTCTTCCATTCTGTCAGTTGTCTTTTGGTTTTGTTAACTGTTTCCTTTGCTGTGCAAAAGCTTTTGATCTTGATGAAGTCCCAATAGTTCATTTATGCCCTTGCTTCCCTTGCCTTTGGCATTGTTCCTAGGAAGATGTTGCTGCAGCTGAGGTCGAAGAGGTTGCTGCCTGTGTTCACCTCAAAGATTTTGATGGATTCTTTTCTAACATTGAGGTCCTTCATCCATTTTGAGTCCATTTTTGTGTGTGATATAAGGAAATGATCCCGTTTCATTTTTGTGCATGTGGCTGTCCAATTTTCCCAACACCATTTGTTGAAGAGACTGTCTTTACTCCATTGGACATTCTTTCCTGCTTTGTTGAAGATAGTTGACCATAGAGCTAAGGGCCTATTTCTGGGCTCTTTATGCTGTTCCATTGATCTATGTGTCTGTTTTTGTGCCAGTACCATACTGTCTTCATGATGACAACTTTGTAATACAGTTTGAGGTGTGGAATTTTGATGCCACCAACTTTGGCTTTCTTTTTCAATATTCCTTTGTCTATTTGAGGTCTTTTCCGGTTCCATACAAATTTTAGGATTATTTGTTCCATTTCTTTGAAAAAAATGAATGGAATTTTGATAGGGATTGCATTCAATGTGTAGATTGCTTTAGGTAGCATTGACTTTTTCACAACATTTGTTTTTTCAATCCATGAGCATGGAACATTTTTCCATTTCTTTGTGTCTTCCTCAATTTCTTTTATGAATACTTTATATTTTTCTGAGTACAGATTCTTTGCCTCTTTGGTTAGGTTTATTACTAGGTATTTGATGGTTTTCGGTGTAATTGTAAATGGGGTTGACTCCTTAATTTCTCTTTCTTCTCTCTTGTTGTTGGTGTAGAGAAATGCAACTGATTTCTATGCACTGATTTTATATCCTGACACTTTACTGAATTCCTGGATGAGTTCTAGCAGACTTGGAGTGGAGTCTTTTGGGTTTTCCACATATAGTATCCACATATATTTCCACATATAGTATCGTATCATCTGCAAAGAGTGATAGTTTGACTTCTTCTTTGCTGATGTGGATACCTTTAATTTCTTTTTGTTGTCTGATTGCTGAGGGTGGGACTTCTAGTACTATGGTGAATAGCATTGGTGATAATGGACATCCCTGCCGTATTCCTGACCTTAGCAGAAAAGCTCAGTTTTCCTCCATTGAGAATGTTATTTGTTGTGGGTTTTTCATAGATAGCTTTGATGATATTGAGGTATGTACCCTCTATCCCTATTTTATCCCTACACTTTGAACAGTTTTGATCAAAAAAGGGTGCTGTACTTTGTCAAATGCTTTTTCAACATCTATTGAGAATATTATATGGTTTTTCTTATTTCTTTTATTAATGTTTTATATCACATTAATTGATTTTCAGATGTTGAACCAACCTTGCAGCCCTGGAATAAATCCCACTTGGTCGTGGTGAATAATCCTTTTAATGTACCGTTGGATCCTATTGTGTAGTATTTTGGTGAGAATTATTGTATCTGTGTTCATCAAGGATATTGTTCTGTAATTCTCTTTTTGGATAGGATCCTTGTCTGGTTTTGGGATCAAGATGATGCTGGCCTCATAAAATGAGTTTGGAAGTTTTTCTTCCATTTCTACTTTTTGGAACAGTTTCAGGAGAAGAGGAATTAATTCTTCTTTAAATATTTTATAGAATTCCTCGGGAAGCCATCTGGCCTTGGGTTCTTCTTTGTTGGGTGATTTTTGATGACAGCTTCAATCTCCTTACTGGTTATGGGTCTGTTCAGGTTTTCTATTTCTTCCTGGTTCAGTTGTGGTAGTTTATATGTCTCTAGAAATGTATCCGTTTCTTCCAGATTGTCGAATTTGTTAGCATAGAGTTGCTCATAGTATGTTCTTAAAATTTTTGTATTTCTTTGGTGTTTGTTGTGATCTCTCCTCTTTCATTCATGATTTTATTTATTTGGGTCCTTTTTCTTTTCTTTTCGAAAGTCTGGTCAGGGGTTTCTCAATCTTATTAATTCTTTCAAAGAAACAGCTCGTAGTTTCATTGATTTGTTATATTGTTTTTTTTTTTTTTTTTTTAGTTTCTATTTCATTGATTTATGCTCTGATATTTATGATTTCTCTTCTCCTGCTGGGTTTAGGTTTTCTTTGTTGTTCTTTCTCCAGCTCCTTTAAGTGTAGGGTTAGGTTGTGTATTTGAGACCTTTCTTATTTTTTGAGAAAGGCTGGTACCACTATATATTTTCCTCTCAGGACTGCCTTTCCTGTATCCCACAGATTTTGAACCATTGTGTTTTCATTATCATTTGTTTCCATGAATTTTTCCAATTCTTCTTTAATTTCCTGGTTGACCCATTCATTTTTTAGAAAGATGCTGTTTAGTCTCCATGTATTTGGGTTCTTTTCAAATTTCCTCTTGTGATTGAGCTCTAGTGTCAGAGCATTGTGGTCTGAAAATATGCAGGGAATGATCCCAATATTTTGATACTAGTTGAGACCTGATTTAGGACCGAGGATGTGATCTATTCTGGAGAATGTTCCATGTGCACTAGAGAAGAATGTGTATTCTGTTGCTTTGGGATGAAATGTTCTGAATATATCTGTGATGTCCATCTGGTTCAGTGTGTCATTTAAGGCCTTTATTTCGTTGGTGATCTTTTGCTTGGATGATCTGTCCATTTCAGTAAGGGGAGTGTTAAAATCCCCTACTATTATTGTATTATTGTTGATGTATTTCTTTGATTTTGTTATTAATTGGTTTATATAGTTGGCTGCTCCCATATTAGGGGCATAGATATTTAAAATTGTTAGGTCTTCTTGTTGGACAGACCCTTTGAGTATGATATAGGGTCCTTCCTCCTCTCTTATTATAGACTTTGGCTTGAAATCTAATTGATCTGATATAAGGATTGCCACCCCTGCTTTCTTCTGATTTCCATTTGCATGGTAAATTCTTTTCCACCCCCTCACTTTAAATCTGGAGGTGTCTTTGGGTCTAAAATCTGTTTCTTGTAGACAGCGTATTGATGGGTTCTTTTTGTTTTTTGTTTCCATTCTGATACCCTGTGTCTTTTGATTGGGGCATTTAGCCCATTTACATTCAGGGTAACTATTGAGAGATATGAATTTAGTGCCATTGGATTGCCTGTAAGGTGGCTATTACTCTATATTGTCTCTGTGCCTTTCTGATCTACTACTTTTAGGCTTTTTCTGCTTAGAGGACCCTTTTCAATATTTCCTGTGGAGCTGGTTTGGTGTTTACAAATTCTTTTAGTATTTATTTTTCCTGGATTTTTTTTTTAATCTCTTCTTCTATTTTCAATAATAGCCTAGCTGGATATCATATTTTTGGCTGCATGTTTTTCTCATTTATTGCTCTGAATATATCATGACTGTTCTTTCTGGCCTTCCAGGTCTCTGTGGATAAGTCTGCTGCCAATCTAATATTTTTACCATTGTATGTTACAGACTGCTTGTTCCAGACTCCTTTCAGGATTTTCTCTTTGTTGCTAAGACTTGTAAATTTTAGTATTACATGATGGGTTGTGGACCTATTCTTATTGATTTTGAGGGGGATTCTCTGCACCTCCTGGATTTTGATGCTTATTCCCTTTGCCATATTAGGGAAATTCTCTATAGTAAATTTCTCAAATATACCTTCTGCTCCCCTCTCTCTTTCTTTTTTTCTGGAATCCCAATTATTCTAATGTTGTTTCGTCTTATAGTATCACTCATCTCTCCAATACTCCCCTCATGGTCCAATAGTTGTTTGTCTCTCTTTTTCTCTCTTTTGCTCAGCTTCTTTATTCTCTGTCATTTGGTCTTCTATATCACTAATTCTCTCTACTGCCTCACTTATCCTAGCAGTTAGCGGCTCCATTTTTTATTGTACCTCATTAATAGCTTTTTTAAAATTTCAACTTGGTAGGATTTTAGTTCTTTTATTTCTCCAGATAGGGATTTTATCTCTCCAGAGAGGTTTCTCTAATACCTTCCATGTCTTTTCAAGCCTGGCTAGCACCTTGAGAATCGTCATTCTGAACTCTAAATCTGACATAATTCCAATGTCCATATTGATTAGGTCTCTGGCCTTCAGTACTGCCTCTTGTTTTATTTTTTGTTTTTTTGGGTTTTTTTTTTGTGGTGAGTTTTTCTGCCTTGTCATTTTGTCCAGATAAGAACTTACGAAGGAATGAATAAAATACTAAAAGTGTGGCAAAGGCCCCAGGAAAATGTGCTTTAACTAAATCAGAAGAGACCCCAAGTTGTGAGGGGAAGATAGAGGGTAAAAGGAAGTTCAGGAAAAAAAAAAATTAAAAAGAGAAAAAAATAAAGAAAAAACATAAAAAAGAAAAATATATATATATTAGACTGGTGAATAGAACAGGTTCACCCACTTAATTTTGGGAGTATTTTGGTCTCTTAGAGGAAAATGCCTCCCCCAATTTTAAAGAATGAAAAACATATATAAAGGTAAACATGATGAAGGGATGGAATATGACTATAAAGATGAAAAAAAAATTTAATTTCTAAAAAAAGTTGATAAGTTGGTTGGGAGAATAAAGAAAAAGAAAGTGGAGAGAATTTGCTCAGGCTGGAGACTTGAACAAAGCCCTGTGCTAGATTTAGGGTATGTTTTGATCTATTAGAAGTTGTATCCCAAATTTTTTTAGAAGAAAAAAGCCCTATGTGTATATAAAATATAAAGTTAGATACAATGAAGGATAAAAAGTGATTATAATAATGAAGGTTCAAAAAAGTTTTTTTCTTTTTTTAAAGGTATTGTTAAGATAAACTAAAACACCTTGAAAGAAGAAAGGGTAAAAGTTAAAAAAAAATTAGCAGAAGAAAACAATAAAATAAAAAAAATAATAATTTACTTTGGAAGACTTACGAATCATGGGGAGAAAGCCATGAATTCCATGCTCTGCTTTCTCCTCCTCTGGAATTCCCCTATTCTCTTTGATAAGTGAACTTGGTCGTGGATAGATTTCTTGGGGAGGGGCCTGTTGTAATGATTCTCAAGTGTTTTTTGCCCAAGGCGGAATTGCACCACCCTTACCAGGGGCCAGGGTAAGTAATCCTCTAAGGTTTGCTTTCTGGAGCTTTTGTTCCCTGAATGCTTTCCATAGAGTTCTGGAGGACAGGAATGAAAATGGTGGCCTCCCAATCCCAGGCCTCAAGGAGCCGAGATCTCAGGGCTTGACTCCTCATTGCACCTTTGGAGAAAAGCATTCAATCACTCCCATATCCCTAGCCTCAGGCTGTGCTCCAAGCTCACCCAGCCTGTGATCAAGCATCTCTGTCGGTGGCACATAGCCCTGCCTGGAGTCTCCGAACCCAGCAGATCTCAGAGTTCTTCCAGGGGAGTCTCCCTGGGTCTTGTGGGGCTCCCACTCACAGAGCAGTGACCTGTGCCATGGATCATGATAAGGTAACCCCAAGATGAGAGCTCACCCCTTGGCTCTGTCTCTGAAGCCAGCTTCCCTGCTCTAATACCTGTGATCTCTGTGACACTCAGACACCCTTGATCCACCTGTGACCCCGCAGGACCTGAGACCACACTGTCTTTACATGGGCTTCACCTCTGTTTAGCCTCTAGAACGATGCCCCTCAGTGGAGCAGACTTTTAAAGGTTCTGATTTTGTGCTCCCTTGCTTTGTCACTTGCTGGGAGCTGTCTCCTTCCCCCGTGGTCTGTCTTCCTGTCACTTTGGATTCACTTCTCCGCTGGTCCTGCCTTTCAGAAAGTGGTCAAGTTTTTGTTTCTAGAATTGATGCTCTTCTTCTCTTCAATCTCCTGTTGGATTTGTAGGTGTTCAAATGGTTTGATAAGTTATCTAGCTGATCTCCTGCTACTCGATGTCATCTTCAGCCTGCTACTTCTCTGCCATCTTAACTCCTCCCCAATTATGTTAATTTTTCTATAACATTTCACCATAAGACTTATTTATTTCCACTTATTTATTTTGTTTTAATTTATCTTATGATGTATGTAAATAAGTTTTCAAATCTCCTCCTTAGCTATCATTGTAAGTACATTACACAGATGTTGAGACATATAGTATTAAGATTTTCATCCAAACTGATACTGCTAGTAGTCAATTAATTAAATTATTTTACCACTCAGTCACACAAAATAATTATATTTAAAACACTTTATAGTTATTTAATAGACACGAAATTTTCTTAATATAAAATAAAATGCTTCCATCAGTCTTTTGAGAAAATTCTAATTCTTCTTTTTAAAATTTTTTTATTTTTTAAATTCAAATATAATTATTGTGTAGAATTATACTAGTTTCAGTTGCATAATATAGTGATTCACAAATTCTATACATTACTCAGTGCTCTTATCCCCTTCACCTATTTCACCCATCTCCCCACCCACTTGAACCTCTGGTAATCCCTGGTTTGTTCTCCATATTTAGGAGTCTGATTTTTGGTTTGTCATTTGTTTTATTTCTTAAATTCCACATATGAGTGAAATGATATGGTATTTGTCATCCTCTGACTTATTTCAATTAACATTATACCCTGTAGGGCTACCCATGTTGTTGCAAATGGCAGAATTTAATTCCTTTTTATGGCTGAGTAATATTCCATTGTGTGGTAATTCCACTTTTTCTTCATCCATTCATCTATCAATGGGTACTTGGGTTGCTTCCATAATTTGACTATTTTAAATAATGCTGTAATAAACATAGGGGTGTGTGTATCTTTTTAAATAATGTTGGCATATTTTGGACATAAATACCCAGTAGTGGAATCACTACATCATACAGTAATTCTATTTTTAATTTCTGAGGAAACTCCATACTATTTTCCACAAAGGCGGACTGGTTTGCATTCTCACCAACAGTGCACAAAGGTTTCTTTTCTCCACATCCTCGCCAATACTTGCTTCACTTTAGCCATTCTGACAGGGGTGAAATAATATCTCACTGTGGTTTTGATTTGCATTTTCCTGATGACGAGTGATGTTTAATGTCTTTTCAGGTGTCTTTTGGCCATTTGTATGTCTTCTTTGAAGAATGTCTATGTCTTCTGCCCACTTTTAAGTATTTTTGTGTGTGTATGTATTGACTTTACAAATTCTTTGTATATTTTTGGTACTAATCCTCTTATCAGTAACTTTTTCATTTACATATATCTTCTATTTAGTAGGTTGTCTTTTAATTTTGTTGATTGTTTTCTTTGCTGTGCAGAAGATTTTTTTTTTGTTTTTTTTTGTGCTTTTTTGTTTGTTTGTTTAATTTTTTATTTTTTATAAACATATATTTTTATCCCCAGGGGTACAGGTCTGTGAATCACCAGGTTTACACACTTCACAGCACTCACCAAAGCACATACCCTCCCCAATGTCCATAACCCACCCCCCTTCTACCAATCCCCTTCCCCGCAGCAACCCTCCGTTTGTTTTGTGAGATTAAGAGTCACTTATGGTTTGGCTCCCCAGAAGCTTTTTTTTTTTAATGCAATCTCAATACTTTATTTTTGGTATTGTTTCCCTTGTCTCAAGAGAGACAAGAAAAACAATTTGCTATTGTTTCCCTTGTCTCAAGAGAGATATCTAGAAAAATGTTTCTATAACCAACATCAGCGAAATTATGATCTGTGTTTTCTTCTATGATTTTTATGGTTCAAGGTCTCATGTTTAGGACTGTAATCCATTTTGAGTTTATTTTCATGTATGATATAAGAAAACAGTCAAGTTTCATTCTTTTGCATATAGCTGTCCAGTTTTCCCAACACCATTTCTTGAAGAGACTTTATTTTTTCATATTGTATATTCTTGTCTCCTTTGTCATAGATTAATTGACCATATAATTGTGAGTTTGTTTCTGGGCTATTACATTCCATTGATCTATGTGTCTGTTTTTGTGCTAGTATCATACTGTTTCAATAAGTACAGCTTTGTAGTAGATCTTGAAGTCTGGGATTGTGATACCTCCAGTCTTCTTCTTCAAGGTTACTTTAGCTATTCAGGTTCTTTTGTAGTTCCATAAATCTTATGAATATTCTTTTAGTTCTGTGAAAAATGCTGTTGATATTTTGATAGGGATGAACTGAATGCATAGATTGCTTTGAGTACTATGGACATTTTAAGAATAGTAATTCTTTCAACCCATGAACATAGAATGTGTCATCTTCAATATCTTGCATCTGTGTTTTATAAATCTCAGAGGACATGTCTTTTACCTCCTTGGTTAAGTTTATTCCTAAGCATATTGTTTATGGTACAATTGTAAATGGAGTTGTTTTCTTAATTTCTCTTTCTTCTAATTCATTATTAGTGTATAAAAATTCAGTGAATTTCTGTATATTGATTCTGTATCCTGCAACCTTACTGAATTCACTTATCAATTCTAGTAACTTTTTGGTGAAGTCCTTCGGGGGTTTTCTATATATATCTTGTATCATGTCATCTGCAAATAGTGAAAGTTTCACTTTTTTCTTACAAATTTGGATGCATTTTATTTATTTTTATTTTCTGATTATTGTGGTTAGGACTTCCAGTACTATGTTGAATAAAAGGGTGAGAGTGGGTCTTCCTGTCTCATTTCTGATCATAGAGGAAAAGCTCTCATTTTTTCACTATTGAGTATGAGCTTAGGTGTGGGTTTTTCATGTATGGGTTTTATTATTTGACATATATTCCATCCAAATATACTTTGTAAGGGTTTTATGATGAATGGATGTTGTACTTTGTCAAATGCTTTTTCTGCATCTATTCAGAAGCTCATATGATTTTTCACTCTTTCTCTTATTACTGTGATTTATCACTGTGATTGATTTGCAAATATTTAACTAGCCTAGGATCACTAGAACCAATTCTAGCTTATTATGGTGAATGATTTTTGAAATGTATTATTGGATTTGGTTTGTTAATATTTTGTTGAGGATTTTTGCATCTGCATTCTTCGGAGAAATATTGGCCTGCAGTTTTCTTTTCTTTTTCTTTTCTTTCCTTCTTTCTTTCTTTCTTTCTTTCTTTCTCTCTCTCTCTCTCTCTCTCTCTCTCTTTCTTTCTTTCTTTCTTTCTTCTTTCATGCCTTTATCTTGGTTTGGTATCAAAGTAATGCTCTTTTCACAGAATGACTTTGGAAGCTTTCTTTTCTCTTAATTTTTGAATACTTTGAGAAGAATATATATTAAGTCCTCTTTAAAAGTTTGGTAAAATTTACCTGTGAAGTCCTTTGGTCCTGGACTTTTGTTTGTTGGGAACTTTTTTTTATTACAGATTCAATTTTATTTCTAGTAATTGGTCTGTTCAAATTTTTCTATTTCTTCCTTATTCAGTTTTGGGTGGTTATATGTTCCTAGAAATGTATCCATTTCTTCTAGGTTGTATAATTTGTGGGCATATAATTTTTCATAATATTCTCTTACAATCCTTTTTTATTTCTGTGATGTTGTTATTTATCTTCTTTCATTTCTGATTTCATTTACTTGAATAATTTTTTACTTTTCATCAGTCTAGTTAAAGAGTTAATGATTTTTTTGTCTTTTTTTTTTTTTCAAAGAACCAGCTCCTGGTGTCACCAATATTGTCTATTGGATTTTTAGTCTCTATTTCATTTATTTCTGCTCTCATCTTAATTGTTTTCTTCCTTCTACCAGCTTTGGGTTTTTTGTTTATTCATTTATTCAGTCATTCATATTTTAAAGTAGGCTGCATGGAGCCCAATGCAGGTCTTGAACTCAAAACCCTGCAATCAAAGACATGAGCTGAGATCAAGATTTCGATGCTTAACTGACTGAGTCACCCAGGCACCCACATTCCTTTTTTAGCTCATTTAGGTGTAAGATTAATGTTGGTGATTTTTCTTGCTTCTTGAGGAAGGTCCATATTGCAATTAATATTCTCTCTTAAAGCAGCTCTCGTTGTATCTTTAAGATTTTGCACCATCGTGTTTTCATTTTCATTTATCTCTATGTATTTCTTTTTTATTTCTTCTTTGATTTCTTGGTTTCTGTTCATTGTATAGTAGCATGTTAATTAAACTTCATCTATTTGTGTTATTTCTAGCATTTTCCTGTGGTTGATTTCTAGTTTTATACTGTTGTAGTCAGAAAAAAAAAATGTGATATGATTTCAATCTTTTTGAGTTTGTTGAAACTTTTTTTGTGGCTGAACATGTGATTTACTCTAGATAATGTTCAATTGCACATGAAAAGAATGTATATTCTGCTCTTTTTGATGAAATGTTTTGAGTATATGTGTTAGATCCATTTGCTCCAATGTATCATTCAAAGCCACTCTTTCCTTGTTGATTATCTGTTTGGATGACCTATTCTTTGATGTAAGTGTGGTGTTCAAGTTTCCTACTCTTATTGTGTTGTTACTGATTTCTTTAAGTCAGTTTTAGTTGCTTTATATATTTGGGTGCTCCCATGTTAGATGTATAAATATTAATAATTGTTATATATTTTTGTTGGATTTTTCCTTTAATGATCATGTAGTGTTCTTTTTCTCTTATTACAGTCTTTGTTTTAATGTCTATGTTGTCCAATATAAATATTACTACTCTAAGTTTCTTTGTGTTTTCAATTGCATGATGAATGTTTTCCATCCTTTCACTTTCAGTCTCTAGGTGTGAAATGTGTCTCTTGTGAGCAACACATAGATGAGTCTTGGCTTTTTTACCTTTTCAATTATCCTGTGTCTTTTCATTGGAGCATTTAGTCTATACACTCAAAGTAATTATTGATAGGTATGTAGTTATTGCTATTTTGTTACTTGTTTTAAAGATGTTTTTGTAGTTCTCTAATACTTTCTTCTCTTGGTCTCTTCCCTTATGGTTTGCAGGCCTACTTCAGTGATATGCTTGGGTTTCTTTCTCTTTATTTTCTGCATATCTATTAAAGGTTTTTGATTTATGATTACCATTAGGTTTATATATAACATCTATCTATAACATCTGTATTAAGTTGATGCTCTCTTAAGTTGGAGCTTATTCTAAAATTATTAAATTCTTACTTCTCTCCCCCTCTTGTTTAATGTATTTTAGGCTATACTTTCTATCCTTTCATTTTGTGAATCCTTTGACTGATTTTTCTTTAAAGACTTATTATTTGAGGTAGAGAGAGAGATAGAGAGAGTTAGCAAGTAGGGGATGGAACAGGGAAAGAGAGAGAGAAGGAAAAAGAGAATCTCAAGCAGACTCCCTGTTGAGCACAGAGTTGATGCAGGGCAAAATTTCATGACCCCAAGATCATAAACTGAGCCAGAATCAAGAGTCAGGTGCTCAACTGATGGGGACACCCAAGTGTCCCTTCCTTGGCTGATTTTTATAAGTATACTTAATTTTACTGCTTGTGTGTTTCCTACTTTTCCTCCTCCTGCTAATGGTCTTTTCTTTCCACTTATAGACTCTTATAATCACTTTATAATTTCTCTTAAAATCTCCTTAAAATATGCCATTTCTGTTATTTTTAGATCTTGATAGCACAAATAAATTGGTTTAGTGGCAAACTTAATTAAGAGAAAGGAAAATGTTGGGGTGCCTAGGTAGGTCATTAGTTAAGCCTCCAATTCTTGATTTTAGCTCAAGTCATGATTTTGGGATCCTGGCCCATGTTGGGCTCCATACTCAGTGGGAAGTCTGCATGTCTATCCCTCTCTCCCTTTCCCTTTGCCCCTCCCCTCCACTTGTGCACTCTCTCTTTCTAAAATAAGTAAACAATTCTTAGAAAAGAGGAAAATTTCATAACCCTGTCCATCTCTAGTAAGTACTATACATAACTGGTGATTAAGTATTAATGCTTTTAATGTCATTTTTCTGAAGTAAAAATTTTGTGTTAGTATTCCATCTGTTTTTGTTATATGCATTAAAACTAACTATGATCATATTCTCACATTTGTTTTAAACCCACCTTTAAGAATTGGTACCTATTTTGGTTTCTGAATCACAAGTCTTCTCTCTGTGGTTTAATAGTTAAGCTATATCATATGTTCATTATTTGGAATTCCTAGATAACTAGATATTCATAGAAGTAGTTTTGAAGTTCTGTTATAATATTTCAAAATGTCAAATGGAAACAATAGAGTTAATAATAAACCGTCTATACTAATTAACTGGTTAACTGATTTGACAAAAATATTTGTCAAATAAATGCTTTTGGATCCTTTATCAATTCAATATGGTATCATTTGATTAAATTTATTTGCCTAAAGTTAATTTAACAAGCATATTTCCTTTAATTAAAATAATGTGGACATATTTTCACTTTTCATAGATTAGTTCTGTTATGCTTCCATTTAGGAAAAAATTTCCATATAAAATTTCCATATACTATGTATTATATGTATAAAATATAAGTAGGTTAGTATTTCAGATTTTGTTTTTTATCTTCTGCTGCTTCTTCACTGTGACTTCTGGAGTTTGAAAGAGTACATTTCATGATCTGCTTTTTAGAGACTCCTTCCCCAGTAACTCAAGTTTGACCAGGAGACTATTGTTAACACTATCTTAAATGAAGTTCTATATTGTATACAGAGACCATTAATACAGCATTGTATCATAAAAATTATGTGAAAAACATGTTTCAAAAAAATGTCTATGGTATGATCCAAAGTTCTTTAATTCTGAGTTTCACTTTAGTTTACTCCTTATGGGATAAATGTTTTTGTTTTTGTTTTGTAGACTTTAAGCATGAAAACAACATAACTTTTAAGGGAACATAAATAATTTTAATAGAAATGACATTACTTTATATAATATCAAAACAAATTCAGCAAATTCATCATTTATGTCCTCTGTTTTTCTTATTTCTCATCATTAGCTAGGCATAAGGCCTGAAATGAAATACATTCTCATCAGTCTTTCACTGACAGGCCACTTTTATCAATTGCATGCTGTGCTTGTATGCAATAGATCAGTATGTGTGAACTTGACACTTTCATCACAAGACGACTCCTGTTGAAATGTTGTCTATATGATTCACAGAAGCTATATAGTAAAATAACATCCAGAGCTCTGATTCTGAGAGTTCACCATAGAGATAATTGAATGATGCTTTAGTCACCTTCAAAAAGGAAATTCTTTAACATTTGGAATGGAGGGCAATAAACAATAGCAAGAAACTCAGTTTATTTGGAATTCTGATAAGGACAATAAATGTTCTTTCAAAGGAACTGGGGGAATTAAAATTGAAGTGACAATATAAGAATCCTGTAATTACCAGCTCTTTTTCTAATCAGGTTAAGTATTTTTAATACAGAATTCTATCAAGCTGTACTTTATTAATCATCTACTATATACCAGGGACTCTGAAAGATTCTGTAATACAAATAAGACCTGTCCCTAGCTTCAAAGAACTCATGGTCAGTTGTGAAAGATATTTAAACAGATATTAAAAATTAATTGTAATAGAATTTTTGACTATTTACTGAGAATTGAACACACTGTGTATTCTGGTGAGCACATAAAGAGAATGTTCCAGGGATTTAAGAAGTGATGGTGGAAGGCCTTGTGAGGGATATGAAGATTAAGCAAACACCTGAAGGAATTTCTGTAAATACTCACAAGTATGAAGCTTCACATTTCTGAAGTATTCAAATTGATCTGTATTTGTGACATCATTTTCCTCTTCCCCTCCTGCCTTCCTGGATTCAAGGAATTGGTTATTCAGTCCTTGAACTCTTCCACACAGCATCTTCCACATGACTCCACCTCTGGATGGCATCTGCTTTTGGAAAGGGCTGTTGAATACATTCATGGAATTTCAGGCCTGAAAGGGAATGTGATGTGGAGCCATTTGTGATGGAACTGTTTTTTTTAATCTTGGGAGAGCTGATTCCTAAATATTTAAGAATTTAACAAGCCAGTTTGGGGAGCTTGAAACTTGCCATGATTGTTGTATTTATATCCTGGAATTTGGTACAAGCCAGAAATCAACCTCTCTATCCTTTCCCATAGTGGATTTACCAGTGGTATACTGGTAAATCAAATGAACTAAAATCGATGGCCTAGGAAGGATAATATTGTGGAATCCATTCAAACCAATAGTTTAAAATTTTTTTTTCAAGATTAATTTAGTGGAGCCATTAAGTGGTAAGAGGAGAGTAGTGGAAAAGAATACATGTTATTGACAAGTTTGAGCTCTTCCATACACTAAACAATTTGGTACTTTTCCAGACTTTCTTATTTCACTAAAAAAAAAGAAAAAGAAAGAAGTAGAAGAAATAGAAGGAAGGAAGGAAGGAAAGAAAGAAAAAGAAAGAAAGAAAGAAAGAGAGAAAGAAAGAAAGAAAGAAAGAAAGAAAGAAAGAAAATATTGCTTACCATATTGATCCTCTTTAGAAGACAGTTTAACAAAATCCATGGGATCTAAAGCAGCATCTTTAACTATTTCTTCTAATTATATGATTTAACCTCTAACCAGAGTTCTGGCACATGGATTTATCTACATAATATTAAATTTCTACTCTTATACTTACAGTCTGATATTATTTTGCCCCTTTATAGAACTGACCACCAGAACCTGCCAAGATGGTCCCCAGCTTAATTACTTTCTGTTCAAAGATGACCAGTTTAATTAATAAAAATTTAAAGATAATTTATAATGTTAATTGAAATTTCTCTTTTATTTCACCTTTTCTATGTTTCTAACTCAGTGTTGCCTGATAAAATACCATACACCATTTTTTACTGTTTATCTGAAATTAAAATTTAACTGGGTACACTGTGTTTTTATTTTCTAAACATGGCACACCTGCTCCTCTCTAAGTTTCAGTTTGACCCTTAGACACCAAGAGAATTTGGAGAAGTGTATAAGCTTCTCAGATTTATAATGGAAGGAAGTGGAAGTGACGGGGAGATGATCTTTTTAATCTGCTGGTTCTTGGGAAAGTTGCAGAGGCTTACAGGCTCACCTCAAAAAATCTTATTTAAGAATGTGTTTCTGGTATCCTTTAAGCTTGGGAAAAAAGAACATCAAGTTTAAATTGGAAAACATGAACATCTTTCTCAGAGAGAAAATATATCATAATTCCTTCAAAAACAAACAAAACAAGAATGACAAAGTAAATAATCTAAACATAAAAATACTTTATTTGCAAGGGAAACTTCTAGATCATAATGTGTGATTTAAAGGAAAGCTTTCATATGCTCTAGCTTCATGTAATTATTAGAAACTCCAATATATGATCTTTGGAACTTATTAAAAATAACTTTTAGGGGTGCCTGGGTGGCTCAGTGTATTGAAGCTTCTGCCTTCTGCTCAGGTCATGATCGCAGTGTCCTTGGATCCAGCCCCGCATGGCATCGGTCTCTCTGCTCAGCAGGGAGCCTGCTTCCCTTCCTCTCTCTCTGCCTGCCTCTCAGCCTACCTGTGATCTCTGTCTGTCCAATAAATTAAAAAAATTTTTTTTAAAATAACTTTTATACCGGTGTCTGTAAGAGTTGTTCCATGGAGGTGGTACTTTGCAGCAATAAGTTGCAGGCCTTAGGCTCTGTCTCAGTGTGCATTTTATTTTCGTTTCCTATCAATCTGTGTACCTTTGCGCAAATTACTTAATTTTCAGGTCAAGTTTTGTCATCTCTAAAATAGGGTAACCAATGCACCTTGTTCTCTAAGATGCTTATGGAAAGTTAGTGCGTATAAAGGACTTAGAACAATGCCACAGGGCCCTATCCCTCTTCCCCCACCCTAATTCCATTTGTTACAAATTGAAAAGGTTTGATAAAGATTTTACTTCTAGTAATTTTTTCTTCCCTCATATTCTATGCTAAAAAAGTAGAACTGGGTTAAACTGGCTTCTTAGAGTGAAAATGCTTTTTACTATCTACTTGTATGTAACATCATTTTAATTATTATTGTTTTTTAAAATGTTATCAGGATATTAATATTGAAATATTTTAAGGTTATTTTTTATTTGTTTATGCTATATCCAGAAGAATATGTATCCTATAGACTGTGCTCATACATTTGCTGAAGGTATAATTAGTTAGATAAAAGAATGTGTTTATGTTTTCTTTTCAATCCGGAAAAATTTTTCCCAATTAAATCTTTACGGTTCTTTTTTGTTTTTGTTAGTTTTTTTTAAATAAGGATAATTTATTTTGGGGAAGATGATATTTGCATTCTCTTTCCTCAAACTGAATAATCTTTTTCAGTTTTCATATATGTGTTATTTTTTCCTTTATATTACAATAGAGATTGTTTTTTATCCTCTAATATCATTTTTATATTTAGTAAGATTTTATAAAAAATTGAAACATATAGCGTAAGAAAAAATGTTATAGAATGAGAAATATTATAACGAACATCCCTGCTGGTAAGCATTCACCGGCTTCAGCAATTAACATCATGACAAATTTTGTTTTATTTAGACCATCAACTATTTTTCCTATCCTAATAATGGATTATTTTGAAGCAAAGCACAAACCTCATCTCATCTATACATATTCTTCTAGAACTGTGAGAGGATAAATGTATGTTGTTTAAAGCCACTCAATTTATTGTAGTTTGTTATGGCAGCTCTAAGAAACTAATTCAAAGTCATTCTTTTGAGTGTAACCTTTCACTTCTTGTTAGTACAAAATTATTGTAAGCAGTAACAATCGGTTTCACTTTGATATTATTTCTACATTTGATAAAGAGAGTACATGTTATATATTAAAAAAGTGATTTTTTTGGTGCACCCACTATTTGTTAAGATCTATACTAAGTGCAGTATTTAGAATACTTAATATACTATTCAAATCAGCTTTATGAGGCATTAACTTTTACAATCTTTTTTTCTTATAAATGAGGTGATCAAAAGAGGGAGATTTAGTTTTCCCTGTTATAGCTGGTTGAATAGTAGAGCCCATGATTGAGTCTTAGTGCTGGCTATCTTTAAGAGTTTTTAAACACATTATGATAACTGCCTTTCCTTAGTAGGGACTCAAAGATCATTACAAAATGAAGGAACATTGCTGTTAATCATGCTTATAGGTTTAGAGAACAATATTTTATTCAAATAAATATTTCCCTAGAACTCCAATATATAAAAGAGGGGCAGAAATTTCTGGAACTGTGTCAGCTTGTCCTAATCATTGTCACTCCCAGCCTGACCCCAGTACTGCTTTATGAAAACTCAAGTCTTTGTAAAACATAGAATTGAAACTGACATCTCTGTTTTAATAATATGGAAAATGAGACTTAGGGAGACAAAATGATTTGGTCACAATCATTTTATCAGATTCACACAGAACTAAGATCAATATAAGTACTACAGAGAAAGAGAAAACTAGCCAATACTTTGTAGCATAATTGATATGGGCCATCTGGGTTTCATTTTTTCTTCTCATAGATAAAACAGGCAGTCCAGGCAGTACGAAGCAAACTATCCCACAGCTGCAAGCAGTACCATGAGCAGCTGTGAGCAATGTGCATTTTATAAAATAATACAGATATTCTGCATTATAAATATTGCTGAGACATTAAATACCATCTCAAATAGAGATTAATTACAAAGGTAATCATTGACAGTGATGGAGAATGCGTGTCTTAGCTATGTGTAAAACACACTGCCTGCCATGTATTATTTATTAGACTTTGTAAAATATAGTTTTTGTAACCTGAGGATGAACTAATGAATTTGAGCTAACTGCTGAATTTTTTTTGTGTGTGTTTTCCCCTTGCATCTAATCATTGGGAAAGTGCATTCATCTTAGGTGAGCATAAACAAATATCTCAAGTTTTTGTCAAAACTTCTAAGTACATAGAGCTTTTCTGGGTGGATTGTATGACAACCTGGTTTCCCTAGGTATATCAAGGCTTTCAACTAACAGTTTGTTATAAATTTTGCAGCTTTTCACATGATGGAAGTATGTTACCTGGAATGAGCGGTCTCTGACATACACCCTCAAATGTCAGAATATCTGCTGTGGTCATATTTCCTGGAAATCTGTTTGGGATAATAAATGGCCAGAAAAAGGTTAAAGTTTGACCTTGAAGATTTTGGAAAAAAAGTAACATAATCAGGGTATAGTGAGATATGTCTAAATATGTATTACTACTAATGCTAATAGTATATCAAACAATCTGTAACACAAAATCAGTGATTGACTTAATATCTAACTTACTGGCATATACAATAAACATTTGCAAATTTGTCTATACTTCCCTGAATTCCTCTACATAAAAGATTCGAATAACACTCTTGAAATGTAACAGGAGAGGAAGTCTATTATACCTGTGTGCATTCATAGCTTGTGCAACTCAGACTACAGATAAGTCTGAAATAGCCAAATATCAGTTTATGGAAATGAGTGATTTTGTAATAACTATTGAGTTATTTTGATATATTGTGAATTAAACTATTACTCTCATACATCTTCTTGGATCATAATTAGACAGTAAGCATACAGAAAGTGGCTTCTTTCTTTTCCTCAAAATCTCAGTCCATAGCTCAAATCAATGTTTGAAAAGTCCTGCTTTGAGTAAGCATGGCTCTGTCTTGGTTCTGAACTGAGAGCTTTGCTGGTCTGATGGAGATTGGTAACTTCTGTTCAAGTCAGTGGGATTTAGACAAAACTATTTTCCCAGTGCCCTGGGTTAATTTATGTGCTGTTTAGATACTCCTGGAATACAATCAAAGTTTTAGAAGAAAACTTTAACAGGAGAACTTAACAGCAGAAAATCTTTGTTACTTTGAAGTAGGCAAGATCAATTAAAATGGACACAAAAAGTACTACCCATAAATGAAAAAAGTAGTAAGATTAACTTTAATAATCAAAAGACACACCAATGAATTTGTAAATCAACACACAGAGGAGAAAATACTTATAAAGCATATATCTGAAAATGGGCTTACTTGGAATATATAAGCTTCAAATAAATAAGGAAAAAGGCTAAAAATATAATAGCAAAAATGGGCAGAAAATTTGAAGACACAATAATGAAAAAATTCAAATAGCCAATAAAGATATAAGAAGATGTCCAACTTCATTAGTTATTAAAAATGCAAATCAAAACATCCAATGTATACCACCAGAATGGCTAAAATGATGCAGAAAAAAATTAATTATGAAGAAGATGTATATCCAACAAAAATTTCCTACATTCCTGTGGGTTTATAAATTATTACAACAATTTGGAAAAACTGTTAACTAGCATTTACTAATGCTGAGCTGTATACCTCGTGATGAAGCAATTCAATACCCATGTGTATACCCAGAAGGAATAGGTACATATGTTTAATGAAAGATGTGAGGTAGAAGGTTTATAGCAGCATGATTTCTAATTGCCTCATGCTGGAAATTACCCAGGTGCCCACTAAGAATAATGGATAAATTGTGGTATATGGAATACAGCACAATGGGATATTGTTCAGCAATGAGAATCAATTTTAGAAGTCAGGATAATGGGAACTTCTGGAATATGGTAATGACTGGAAGGAATTATTGAACAAGCATCTAGAGCCCTGATAATAGTTTGTTTCTTCTTTTGAGTTCAAGTTACATAGGTGTGTTTTATTTGTGAAGTTATCAAGCTGACATAAGGTTTGCATTTTGATTTTATATTACAATTCAATCAAATGTTAAGAATATATATGTGTCAGTTAACTATAGGAAGACTTTTTTTTTTTTTTTTTTTTGCTCCTAACCCCACCTCTTATTTTCTGGCCTAACTTCTCTGTCCGGGGATTCTGCTTCATGTTTAGCACTTGAACATGCTTAGAGGTCTCCCTATCCCTTGAGTCTCTCTCTCTCTCTCTCTTTTTTTTTTCTCCTAGACTGAATCATGCTTCAAATAAATCTTGTACATCACTCTGATGGCCTTCTCTCAAGAGATAAATAGCTTCCACACTGACATAAAGCTCCTCCAATCTTGACAATTTCTATTGGTTCTTTGTGGATACATGGACACCGAAGTCTTATTGGGGCATGAGTTTTCTATGTCCCTTCAAAAATTAATGATTTGGGCTATAAATTTCTCCCAGAAAAACATTAGTTTCTATTTCTTGGTGAGTCCATTCTAGTCCTATTTAAGCCACTTCTAGGACCTTGACCCTCCCACCTTCCTGCACATGTACTCAAATACACTTTTTAGACTTCACACTCTCGAAGAAGACCCCCACGAGCTGCACTGCGTATTTGAAAACTTGTCTAGTTAACTAAGGTTTGGAATTTATATTGTAAGGTAGTCTTACAGGTTCCTGTATTGTTATTTTAAAGAAGTGAGGGTTTATAATTTGTATGATGCAGGAACATGTTAAATTTAATAAGTTTTATATAAAGCATTTCAAGGAAATATCAAATAAGAATAGCAGTCCCTTCTCTCTGACAGTATGAAAAATTAATATGTATTAGAAGAGAGCTTCAGAATCATTGGTGAATTGCTCTGATAAGTTATCTTTCACATTTCAGCACATTTCCGTTTAACATGTTCTGAGTAGGCTGAAGTGGATAGTTATGATCAGAGAATTACTGTATTTTTTCTGACTACTTATTTGAAACATCAGTTGTGAATTTCCTACTCTGTAATTGACATCTTGGGTAGACCTCATTAGTATTCTGTTTACTTTCAGTCATTAAAACAACTTTATTTTGAGGAGTTAAAATTTAAGGCAAGTCTAAATCAAAGCTTTGTTCTCACATCTATTTTCAGTTTTCTCCTTGAGCGCTCATCTCAAGCCTGATCTACTTTTTTAGGACAAGCACTAGGAAAGAATTTTGTGGTCTGTTTTGGACCTTCTTTGCTCCATTTAATTTTTTTCCTCATTCCCTCATCCCAGCTTCTGGCTCAAGTAGAGTTGGGCTTGATAAGAGTGAGGGCATATATTTCTCTATTTAGCTGATACCTGTGGCTCAGTATTAGACAGTGAATGGTTTTTTTCAAAGCAGGTGTTCTAATGTTTGCTTTTTTGTGTGGGATTATTAGTTCATTATTTCAAAGATCATGTAGAGTCCCTGAATCTCACTAACCCCTGATATGGCAGTATGCTCCCTGCTGACTTCTTGGTCATCAACTCATAGCTGTTATCTTGTTATGGAATCCATTACAGATGATTTCTTCTGGGAATCCATTTGCCCCAATAGACATTTATTTTGGATAGTATCCTTTAAAAATATGTCAATTCTAGTGACAATTGTGGGATTTCTACCTGGCCTTAGGGAGCTGAGGCAAGCTTGCCCACCAAGCACATCCAGCTTGCTCCGTTTGCTCTCTCTTTTTGCAGGTACCTCAAGGAAGCCACCTGTCTTCAGATTATTCCAAACAAAAGCAGCTACAGGTAGCTATGCCACCACCTCTAACCTATATATGTAAAGCTTTCCCAAGAGTGCTCTGGACTTCTGTCCTTATAGTTGCTCTGGAAAAACTGAAGAGGTTAAGCAGCTCAGAAAGAATCTTCTCAGGTGTAAGATACACGTTTCTCCTCTAGCAAGCATCCACAGCCGCTGAGAGTGTTCTCTTAGTGCCTCCTTTACTTGCTTTAAGTGCGGTGTGGTGGGGGAGTCCCTATCCTCTCTACTATGGGTTCAAGATGAAATGACGCAGCATTCTATACTTCTGCCAATTTCATTATAACAGCTCCCCTGTCCGATCAATGTGTGTACTTGGAGGCTGGTGTTAGTTACTAAACCTGTTTGCCTCATTCTTAGTTGGTCCTACATTTATATGTTTAGCTTTCCTATTTAAAATTTTGTGTATTTGTATGTCTTTCATGTCAACTTTGAGGCCTAGATGGAACTCAAAAAAAGTACCAATTGACATATTTTTGTATACCTAATATTCTAACACATATTCTAAATATATTGTCGCGTAAGTCTATAGTCTTTGATTCTATAAACTAGTGCATTCCCATAAGAACATAATACAATCCATAGTAATAATTCTAAATTTTCTAGAGAAACTATTAAAAAATTAAAGAGTCAAGTTAAATTAAAATATAGAATATTTAATGCTTCATATTCAAAATATAATCACTTCAAATGTGATCAGCATAAAAATAATGAGAGGGGTGCCGGGGTCCCTCAGACAGTTAAGCACCTGCCTGCCTTTGGCTCAGGTCATGATCCCAAGGTCCTGGGATCAAGCCCCATATGGAGTTCTTGCTTGCCTGATTTTCCCTCTGTCTGCCTCTCCTGCTTGTGTTCTCTCTCTGACAAGTAAATAAAATCTTTAAAAATATTAAAATAAAAAAAACCAATATGGCCACTTGATGGAATCTATCTAAAAATTATATATAAAAACCATGATCAAGTTGACGTTAATATTGAAACAAAGATTAGGGAAGGGCAAATATATTTCTCTTTATCTATTTATTTATTTATATAGAGAGAGGGTACTCATGAGCAGTGGGGAGAGGCAGAGGCAGGGGGACAGAGAGAATCTTAAGCAGGCTCCATCCCAGTGGCAGAGCCCTACATGGGGCTCAAACTCACAACCCTGAGATCATGACCTGGGCAGAAATCGAGAGTCTGATGCTTAATGGACTGAGCCACCCAGGCATCCTGTCTCCTTTTAAATTAATAGCATAAACTACTGTGAGTCTAGATTTGAGCATGATATGATTCTAAATATATGGATTCAAGAATGAATTTTTAGGATGTGATTTCATTATCAGAGGTTAGATTGCATTGTTAGATGGTTATTTGTAATATTTCAATTCAATTCCATCTGCTTTTTAAAGTTACTTCATTTAAAGATGTAGGATATAGGGTTTCAGTTATATTTTTCTGAGGCAGTCAAATAAATCATTTAATCAAGTGTATTATATAAAATAATGTAGGGGCACCTGGGTGGCTTAGTGGGTTAAAGCCTCTGTTTTCGGCTCAGGTCATGATCCCAGGGTCCTGGGATCAAGCCCCACATCGGGTTCTCTGCTCGGCAGGGAGCCTGCTTCCCCTTCCTTCTCTGCCTGCCTCTCTGCCTGCTTGTCATCTCTGTCTGTCAAATCAATGAATAAAATCTTTAAAATAATGTATGTAATTGTTTCCTGAATATTTGACAATCAGCATTTTTTGTTTTTTGTTTTTTTATTTTTTCTTTAAGTAGACTCCACACTCAACTTGGAGCTTTAACTCACAAACCTGAAATTAAGAGTCACATGCTCTACCAACTGAAGCAACCAGATGTCCCTTCTGTCTCCTCAATATGTAGATAGCATTTTAATGTACTATTGTAAAACCATAAGGTTTTATAACTGCATTTTAGTTGATCAGTTTTATAAATAAAGGACTGACATCCTATTTAGAAAGAAATGAGACTAAAGATGTATTCTTTAAATTCCTAGCCTACTGGGGTGCCTGGGTGGCTCAGTCATTAAGGGTCTGCCTTCAGCTCAGGTCATGGTCCCAGGGTCCTGGGATCAAGTCCCACATTGGGCTCCCTGCTCAGCAGGAAGCCTGCTTCTCCCTCTCCCACTTCCCCTGCTTATAGTCCCTCTCTCGATGTCTTTCTCTGTCAAATAAATTAAATCTTTAAAAAATAAAAATAAAAATAAATTCCTAGCTTACTTCACTATTTTATCAAATAATATATTTTTATACAGGGTGAAGAAAATAGAATGTTGGAATTCAAATATTAAACTCAGCAGAAAGTACATGATGATGGAAAATTGTTCTTATTTCTATGGAAAATTGCCTATGATCTCACTTATCTCCTACTGTTCCTCCCCCATAAAGCAGTCATTTGACAGATAACTTTTAGAGTTCTGTAAAAAATTTTAGATAAATTGCTCTGACCAGAAAATATTGTTGGAGGAAACAATACTAAAGCCCTAGGCTAGAGCAGGATTAAGGTTCTTGAGAATGAAATAGCTATGTAATATTTTTGGTGTTTGGGAAATTTCCAGGTATTAGCTCGGTGTTAGATAAAATAATGAAGTGATTTTCTTTTTAAAACTTCAGTACTTCATATATACACTGAAAACAAAAAAACAAAAAAGCAAAAAACTTCAAACAGCAAATGAAATTTACATAGTATAGAATGCTGCTTAGTTTTCCCGTCATGGGTTAAACCACCTGTGTCTTAAGACACTGACACTGGTTATTTTCTCACTAAAATGTAAAAAGACATCTTCTGAAGGGCTGTATTATTTTCATTTCTTTATCCAAAGTTGCATGATTTATTATAATAATTGAGACGCCTTTTTAGGTGCCTTGATATGAAGGTAAGGATGGGGAGGGTTACAAATCATAGCTCTCAGGTGTTTTCAGTCTACACTGAGTATGACCTTAGTACTTCCCATATGCTTCAGTAGTCTTCACATAGTATTTTTGTCAGGAACTTGCTAGGAGGAAAAAAGGAAAATAAAAACCAAAACTAAAAACCTCATCATTTCTTCACTGCAAGCCTCATTACCTGTTTTATATCAGCTAAAGAAAGAAACTGCAATTTTTCTTGTGTTTCAAAAGTCTCTTGATGTCTCTTTACCTAAAATCTTCTATCTGAGCAAGCCTGGCATATGGATTCTCTTGAAGAGCATACCTTACTCTGCTGCTCTATGCAGAACCTTTCAGTAATTTCTCTTTATTTAACTGATGGCATTTAAGCTCTTCAGCTCTGCATGGAAGCCTTTCTTCAGTTTACGGGACAACTTCAATTATTTAAGTGCCTAGGTTCACAGACTGGATTAACTATAATCTTTGATTCACAACATCTTCTCATTATTAATTAGTTAGCTACTTTTAATAATGTAGTACATACCTGTGAACACAATCTATGAACCAAAATTATATTGGCCACTTTCTTCTTTTCCTTTTAATACAATTTGTTGCATTTATGGATATTGTCTTCTTTGTATTTCAATTTTATTATATTTGTATTTGAATTTCTGTCATAATTCAATTTTTGAACTATGAAGGATGTCATGCTATGTAACAACTTCACATTCATCCTTACCTGCGTTCTCCTCAACCATGTTCTGAGCTTTCCACTGAATCTCTTTCTTTCTGTGTTACATATTACTTCTAGTCTTCCTTTCCTTTAAATATACCTTTGTTTCATAATTACTTGGGCTTTAATAAGTACTTCAATAAATACTTGGGCTATAAAGTGCAAGAAAAAATTACAAATATATCAAAAATCATGTTATCAAAAATAGCATTGTTAACACCAGCTGAACATTTTTCTCAAACATTTTTCTAAGCATATTTAGAATGTGTTCGATGGTCAAATAGGCAAGCAGAAAAGCAATGTGCCTTTATATCTAGGGAATCAACCCAACTCTCTACAAATTCTCCATTTTATTTGATGCTATAGTTAGTGGAGCAATGGCTAGATGATTTTTAAAAATAACTTTTACTTAATGAAAATTTTATTTAGATACATGGTTTTTCAGGCTTAACGAAGATATTCAGCCATTCTTACCCATGAAAGATCTCTAGAATATGATCCCTCCTGAACCTAACTTTGAAGAATACCTACAGTGAAATAAACCATAAAATTTAATAATTTTCTTTGCTTTCACTGGAAATTTTAAAAGTATCTATTCTAAAGGGGACATTAATCTGAAGTTCATAAATTCCTGAAATTTAATATTTTTCCTGTTAAACTCTTCTCCATCATCACATACTTATATGCAACATAGCCATAATTCTTAAAATAAGAGAAGATAAAAAATGACTTGGAAAAACCTATGAAATGATTTTACTGAAATTTAAGAGCTTCTTCCTTCCCTTATTACTTATTTGGATTTCACCAAGTTGTTTGTTTGTTTGTTCATGTTGCTGTTTGTTTGCTTTATTTTTTTTCAAATTACATCAGAAGAATTTACCAGGATTGTATTACCTGAATTCATCAGTGAGAAAATTTACTGTTTGTTTTTGCTAGTTAATAACAGCATGAGCGGGTGTCATAGTTTAAGGTCAAGTTTTCATTACTTGAGAACTTTGAGAAATTTTACAAATGTCTAAAGATTTTTATTTTTCTGATGAAGTGTAAGCTACTAGAATTTCCTTCACCCCTTCTGAATCCCCCCCATTACTGCTTATAGCCAATTATTGATTTCTTTTGGAAAACTGATATTCTCTTTCAATTTGAATATTTATATTTTCCTTCCTTTTTCTATTTTTATCTCCTAATATTTTTTGTTCTGTTTTTTACTTTCTACTTCATGGAAGCTGGTTATTTTTGTAAATTTCCATTTTTTTTTTCTCTAAATGTTTTACTGTCTTTTACTGTTAAAGTATCAAGTCTTTTCTAAGTCAATAGTTAAATTTTCAACCACAGCTATTCTCCCACTTGTGGTTTCCAATTTTTTTTTTTTTTTAATAGAAAAGCAGACTACTAGTTTATGGTCTGGCTTGTTAGGAACTTGGAAGCTGCAACTCTGTTTTAACAGACTAAAAGGCTGAACAACCTGAAAATTTAACTACTCCTCTTAGATCTGTCAGAAAAGTGAGGTATTAAGGGTAACTGTTGCTCCAAAAATTTGAGAGACAAACAGGGTGGGAACAGAGAATCAAAACTTATGGAGCAGAAAACTCTGAACAGAAACTTCTATGGAAAGCAGTATCAGGATAGGAAAACCTATAACTGACAGATTTCTGGATATCAAATGTGGACACCTCTTATGCTTAAGAATTCCAAGGGAACCTAGTCATAATAGGGCCCTCATGGTTTTGTGAGTTTTACCTTTAGGAGATATACCATACAAATTTTGTGGATATCAACAAACTAATTCTAAGATTTAAATGAAAAGGCAGAAGACCCAGAATAGGCAATTTGAAGAAGAGCAAAGTTGGAGGATTGATAACACTCAAAGGTGTTTTTTTTTTTAAATAAAGTTACAGTAATCATGATAGTGTTATATTTGTAAAAGAATAAACAAATAGATGAATAGAACAGAATAAAGAGCCCAGAAATAGACCCTCATAAGTAGTCAACTCGTCTTTGACATGAGGGGAAAGACAATATAATGGAGCAAAGACATTTTTTTCAACAAAGGTACTGAAACAGCTAAATATCCACATGAGAAAAAACAAGGAATCTAGGCAGACATAACATGCTTCAAACAAGTTATCTCAAATGAGTCATAGACCTAAATGTAAAATATAAAACTATAAAACTCATAGCAGGCAACAGAAAATCTTGGTGACCTTGGATATGATATGACTTCTTTAATAGAACATCAAAGGTACAACCCATGAAAGAACAAATTGATAAGTTGGAGTTTATTAAAATTAGAAAATCCTAATTTTAATATAATTAAAATGCTGTGAGAGACAATGTTTAATAGAATTAAAATGGTGAAAATGGGAGGACAGTGTGGCAGTTTCTTATAAAATTAAACATACTCTTGCCATATGATCCAGCAATCATATTTCTTGGCATTTTCCCACATAAACTGATGACTTGTCCACATCAAAAACTTCATGTAGATGTTTACAGCAGCTTTATTCATTATTGCCAAAACATGTTAACAATCAAGATGTCCTCCCGTAAGTGAGCAGATAAACAGACTGTGATGTATCGCACAGTGGAATATTACTTAGAACTAAAAAGAAATGAGCTACTAAGCCCTGAAAGGACACAGAGAAGCCTTAAATAGATATTATTAAGTGAAAGAAATCAATCTGAAAAGCTTCATACTGTGTCATTCCAATTATGTGGCATTCTGGAAAAGGCAAAACTATGGAGGCAATAAAAAGATTAGCAATTGCCAGGGTTGGGTGGTGGGTGGGAGGATAGGTGGAGTACAGCATTTTTAGGTCAGTGAAAACTATTCTGTTAGATACTTTCATGGTCAATCCATATCACTATACATTTGTCAAAACCCATAGAATAAACAACGCCAAGAGTGAACCTTAATATGGACTATGAACCTCGATTGAAAATGACATATCAGTGTGCGTTCACCAATTTAACAAATTTGCCACTGCCCCATGGGATGCCAATAGTGAGGTGTATACATGTTCGAAGACAAAGCATGCATGAGAACACTCTATACTTCCTGCCCAATTTTGCTGGGAACCTAAAATGCTCTAAAAAATAAAGTTTGTTAACTAAAATGAAGAATCTTAAAAGAAAAAAAAGAAAGAGAAAAAAAGCAGTTCCTGAACCTGGAAGTGGCCTTGCATTATTTTGAGGGCCTGATATTTTTAGGAGATGGACTTGTATCACAACTTGGCACTGGGGTTATCCTATTAAACCCAAACAGTTTCACAAAATACTGACATCAGATAAGTCATGATGTGACCATGATGGATCAACACAAAATCAAACGTACTTTGTAACATGTCTGCAGACAGAACATGGACTTCATCCATACAAAAAAAAAAAAAAAAAAAAAAAAAAAGACTAAATGTTTTACCATCCTGCCTAATATAATTTATTTATTTATTTTTTATTTTTTATAAACATATATTTTTCATCCTGCCTAATATAAATGACTGTGGCTTCCTTCCAATTACATGTTTAGTCTCACTTCATTATTTCTTTCTTTCTGATAAAAATTAAGATAATCATAGAATTAACCTGCTTTCTGACAGCATCTAATCCATAATAAAGTCTTGCTTCTTTGAGTTCTTTTCCAGAGCACCTAACACAAGCTGAAGTCCTTTAATAAGTTCTTTCTAACCTCCTCTTACTGAAACATCCCATCATTTCCCATGGTGTTAGATCTCCATTACTAAAGGCATCAGTAAATTCATTGTTCAACAGTTGCTTTCTTGGTGGCCTTTGAATGAAGGTCACTGACCATTTGTCTTTTAACAGTGTAGGTCTGATTTCCTTAGCTTTCGGATCTCTCCTTTCCATCCTCTCTCTTTTATCATATAATTTCTGGGTTTTCTGTTTATTGAAATCATTTTCAGTTTAATTATTTCAGAGCAAAACATTTTGAGAACGCTGCATTGCTTTTTCTCAATCTGTATTTTATTCCAGACCAGCAGGTTTTTCTCTTTTCCGACTAGTATTTTTCTTTTACTTCTTTAACTGTAGTCCATTTGGAAAATTTCCCTTATAATTAGCAGCACTATCCAAACATTTAGTTTATTCTTAGTTAGCATGGGTAAATTATTGTTACTATCCATAGTACCTCATCTGAGAAATGCTTTTCTCCCACTCTTAACTAGTTTGTGTAATGAGTACCGCTGTATTCATTTTGTGGTTGGAGATTCAGTGTTTTAGTACAATACAACTTTGGTGGGTTTTGATGCCATGTATGAGGTGTCATTATTAGGTAAGTAAGAATTCACTTCACCTACTTGAATTTTATTCTCTAATTATGGTGAATATCTCTGGGTTTTGGATAGATGTCTTATTTTAATAGTGAGCCTTTGTATATACCAATCCTTTGCATTTTTTTGTCTTCTGCTGAGATTCCGACCATCCACAGTGGTTGTCACAGTTTTTCTGGAAATTAGATGATATTGAGTGAGAGATATTAGGATTTTATGTTAGCATTTTATTGGCACACTCTCTTTTTCCATTTGGGATAGAGGGAGAAGAATAGAGTCAGCAGACATTGAATCATGTCTGAATCTTTTATTTGTTTTTCTTTTGTTGTTTTTCTCATTACCATATTTCTCATTGTGTGTAGTTTGAGGTTGTCTTCTACAATTTCCTCTGAATATTACTCTTTTTAAAATTATTATGTTCTTTATATTTCCTCAGTACTAAAGGAGGACATATTCTGATTTATGTGTGTGTCTGTGCGTGTCTTTTTACATTTCTATCTAGAAGTTCAAATGAAGCTTCCTCTATATTTAATTTGCCAAAAAATATTTTTCTTGTCATGTTGTTTGAAATTTTCTTATCCATGAAAATGTTCTAATTTTAGCTGAAATAAATGTTCCCTCCTCTGAAATCCCTAACATGATATTTAAGCAATTTCCCAAATATGAACTCTTTTTAGGAAGAAAAGATAATATGATATGTCTCTATTATGGAAAAACTAGAAAGATATATAGTATACAGGTTGTTTTAGAAGGAGTATTTGCTAAAGAATTTAAAAGTATGAGCAAAATTTGAAGGGTCTCAATACAACCACTGAAATGACAAAAAAGATGTATTTCTTTAAAAAAATAATAGTTTCCTTTTTATCTCCTCCATTCTCTGCTTTCTATCTTCATAACCTAATGTTAATGCCCTGATCAATAGCTTCTACTATCTTTTTCATGCTCACATGCTCTGAAATCATAAATATATAGACACTTATTCATACCATGTTTTCTCATTAGTTATTTTTATTTTTATTAAAAAGGATTATTCATCATATTTTTTTTTCACAAGCTGGCTTTTTTTTTCATTAATGCATTGTGGACCTCCTTTCATCTATCCATACATTAATCCACTGTATTCAATTGATTTTTTAAATTAAATTATTTTGAAGTATGTTATTTATTGAATAATAGGTAAATTAAAGACTATTGGTATTCTTTTATTTTCTTTCACTATTAGAAATAATGCTGTGATATACATATTTTATACACTATTTATGCAGTCATTTTTTATTTCTATAGGGTATTTTCTTAAAAGTGGATTTAGATCAAAGGGCATGCATATTTATAATTCTAAAATATATTGCTAAAATAAAACCCAAACAGCAGTAGAAATTCACAAATGCATGATTAATGTATCATTAATGTACAGGCATACCTTGTTTTACGGCGCTTCCCTTTCTCATGTTTTATAGATACTGCATTCTTTACAAATTGAAGGTTTGTGCCAACCTTGAGTCAAGCAAGTCTATTGGTGTCATTTTTCCCACAGCATTTCCTCTCTTGTGTCTCTGTGTCACATTTTGGTAATTGTCACAGTATTTCAAACTTTTCCATTATTATTATATTTGTCATGGTGATCTGGGACCAATGATCTTTGATGTTACTATTGCAGTTGTTTTGGGGCTGTGAACTGTGCCCACTTGGGTGGCAAGTAAATTGATAAATGTGTGTGTCCTGACTGTTCCACCCTGGCCGTTCCCCATTTTTCTCCTTCACCTCAGGACTCCCTATTCCCTGAGACACAGCAATTTGAAATTAGGCCAATTAAGAACCCTAAATGTCCTCTAAGTGTTCAATTGAACAGAAGAGTCACATGCATCTCACTTTAAAACAAAACCTAGGAATGATTAGTCTTACTGAGGAAGACATGCTGAAAGCCAAGATGGGCCAAAAATTTGGACTCTTGTGCTAAACCATTAAGGAAGTTGTGAATGCAAAGGAAAAGTTCTTGAAGAAAATTAAAAGTGCTACCCCACCGAACACATGAATGATAAAAAGGCAAAACAGCCTTATTGCTGATACAGAGAAAGTTTGAGTGGTCTGCATGGATCAATCTGGCCATGACATTCACTTAAACCAAAGCCTAGTCCAGAGCACCTCTCTCAGCTTTTTATGAAAGCTGAGAGAGGTATGGAATTATAGAAGAAAAGGGGGAACCTGGTAGAAGTTGGTTTATAAGGTTTAAAAAAGAAGCTGTTTTCATTACATAAAGTACAAGTTGATGCCACAGATGCTGATATAAAAACTACAGCAATCTATGCAGAAGATCTAACTCAGATATTTAGTGAAAGTGACTTACACTAAAACAACAGATTTTCAGTAGATGAAACAGACTTCTATTGGAAGAAGATGCCATCTAGGACTTTCATTCCTAGAGAGAAGTCAATGCCTGACTTCAAATCTTTAAATAACAAGCTGACTTTCTTGTTAGGGGCTAAAGCAGCTGATGACTTTAAGTTGAAGTCAATGCTCATTGACAATTCGGAAAATCCTAGGACCCTTACAAATTATACTAAATCTACTCTGCCTGTGCTCCATAAATGGAATAACTAAGCCTGGATGACAGCACATCTGTTTACAATATGGTTTACTGCGTATTTGAAGCCCACCATTTAAAACGATTTGAGGGAAAAAAAAAGGATTTCTTTAAAAATATTACATCCACCGGGACGCCTGGGTGGCTCAGTGGGTTAAAGCCTCTGCCTTCGGCTCACGTCGTGATCTCAGGGTCCTGGGATCAAGCCCCGCACCCAGCTCTCTGCTCCACGGGGAGCCTGCTTCCCTTCCTCTCTCTCTACCTTCCTCTCTGCCTACTTGTGATCTCTGTCAAATAAATAAAATCTTTAATATATATATATATTACATCTCCCTTACAAGACACCTGGTCACCCAACAACTCTGATGAAAGGTTAGGATGAGATTAATATTGTTTTCATGCCTGCAAACACAATGTCCATTCTGCTGCCCATGGATCAATGAGTAGTTTTGACTTTCAAGTCTTATTATTTAAGAAATGCATTTCATCATGGGGGCTTAAGTGGGTAGAAGAAGAATCAATGAAACAAGATGGAATTGGGAGGGAGACAAACCATAAGTAACTCTTAATTTCACAAAACAAACTGAGAGTTGCTGGGGGGAGGGGGATTGGGAGAAGGCGGTGGGATTATGGACATTGGGGAGGGTGTGTGCTTTGGTGAGTGCTGTGAAGTGTGTAAACCTGGTGATTCACAGATCTGTACCCCTGGGGATAAAAATATATGTTTACAAAAAATAAAATAAAAAAAAGAAATACATTTCACAAGGCTATAGCTGGCATAGATAGTGATTCCTTTGATGGACTTGGGCAAAGTCAGTTGAAAACATGGAAAGGATTCACCATTCTAGATACCACTAATAACACTTGTGAATCATGAAAAGAGGTCAATATATGAAAATGGATGGGAGTTTGGAAGAAGTTGATTCCAACCTTCATGGATGACTTTGAGGGGTTCAAGACTCCAGTGGAGGAAATACGTGTGGCTATGACAGAAATAGAAAGAGAAATAGAATTAGAAATGGAGCCTGGATATGTGACTGAATTGCTATAATCTCATGATAATACTTCAACATATAAAGAGTTGTTTTTTTGTGGATGAGCAAAGAAACTGGTTTCCTGGGATGGAAATTAGTCCTACTTAAGGTGCTACAAAAATTACTGAAATGGCAATAAAGCATTTAAAATATTAAATAATCTTAGTGGACAAAAGTGTGGTAGGATTTGGGAGGATTGATTTCAGTTTTGAAACCAGTTCTACTCTGGGTAAAATTCTATCAGATAATATAACAAACTGCAGGGAAATTGTTCATGGATAGAAGAGTCTGTTGATTTAGCATATTTCATTGTCATAAGAAATTGCCATAGCCATCTCAACTTTTAGTAGCTGTCATCCTGACCAGTCAGCACCATTAACGCCAAGGTTAAGACCCTCCCTCAACAAAAAGATTATGAGTTGGTGAAAGCTCAGATCATGGTTAGCATTTTTTAGCAATAAAATATTTTTAGTTAAATGATACACATTGTTTTTTAGACATAACCCTACTGCACACTTATTAAGCTACATACAGTAGAGTATAAATATAACTTTTATATGCTTTGGGAAACCAAAAAAATTCATTTGACTTGTTTTCTTGTGATATTCACTTTATTGTGAAGTCTGGAACTGAACCTGCAGTAGCGCTGCGGTAAGCTTGTGCAGTTTTTCTTTTTCTGTTCTTTTGTTCCTTTTGCTACACAAGAATGGATAACCCTACTAAGTTATAAACATGAGCAACTACCAAATACATAGGGAAATAATTTATATAAAGTTAATTAAAAATATATATTATAATGAAAACAAAAGTACTCACTTAGGCAACATTTTTAATCATCTATTATTTGTCCTGTTTTAGGTTTTTGATAAATGAAAAATGGCTTCACTCATTAAAGGACTTAGTCCCAAAAGGATGACAGACAAATACAAATGCACACTACACTAAGCATTGAGTGGAGTATACTACTTCATGGATTATTATTTCTCAGTCTCTTTTGTTGACTCCTCAACCTCTGATTTATATTTTATTTTATTATTTTATTTTAATTCCAGTATAGTTAACATGCAGTGTTACCTTAGTTTCAAGTGTACAACACAGTGATTCAATAATTCTATACATCACCCAGAACTCATCACAACAAGTGAGCTCCTTAATCCCCACCACCTATTTCACCTATCCATTTGTATGGTATTTCTTAATTTTTTAAATCTCATGGGTGAAAAATTGATATATCACTGTACCATTACTTTATATTTCCTGAGATGCTTGGTATTTTACCTTGTTTTCAGATATTACTGATTCTTTGCAGATTTTTACATTGGATTATTTCCATTTTCTATTTTAAAATCAGCTAGTATAAACTTTCTGCATAATAATGTTAATTCTGGGGCGCCTGGGTGGCTCAGTGGGTTAAGCTGCGGCCTTTGGCTCAGGTCATGATCTCAGGGTCCTGGGATCGAGGCCCGCATCGGGCTCTCTGCTCAGCAGGGAGCCTGCTTCCCTCTCTCTCTCTCTGCCTGCCTCTATGTCTAATTGTGATCTCTCTCTGTCAAATAAATAAATAAAATCTTTAAAAAAAATAATAATGTTAATTCTGTATTTCTTGTGTATGATATCCATGTTTCCAAATGCCATTATTAATTATTTAGCTTTTTAAAAATCTTAGTTAAATCTACCTTGCTTCTTTAATATTTCCTGGGTTTCTTGATTGGATGTAGTCATAAGGTCCATTATAACATCATTTATTTTTATTATGTTTAAAATTTAAAATTATGTAGTCTAAAATACCTGTCTGTGATATTAGGAAGGATTCCATTCACTGTTAACTTTCAGATGTGTTATCTCTAGTACTAGCAGTGTTTGTTAAGAACACTATTCTTCTCCAAATGTGTTGGAACATATTTATTTGGTTACCCATTGCCTCCTACATACTAACATTTCTTTGTGGTATATTCTTCTATTATACTGATTTATTATTCTTTTTATTGCAGTGCTGAGTCCATTCCATTTTTCACTTCAGCAATTCTATATTTACAAGTTTTTATGTCTCTTAAGGTACCTTTCTACAAACTTTTAACCATTCTCAGATATTTAAGTACATTAAAGATTATTTGACGTATTTGTTTAGAAGTTAGTAAAGTGAGGACCAGTACCATGAGTTCAAGTATTGATGGCTTTTTCATGGAAGGAACTCCTAATTATAGCTTCAGTAGGGCACACTTTCATCTGAAAAGGAAGAAGATGTTTGATTAAGAGAAAAAAGAAAAAAGAAAGTGTGTCAGGTATACAGTTAATGCTCTCCTTATATTTTAATTGATAACTTCACTTTAGGAGAAGGCATTCTTTTAACTTTGTAGATGAAAAGTGGAGTTTGTGACAGTTTAGTAGAAGACAAGACAACATGGATGCTTTTACGCTATTGAGCTAAGTCTTTGTCAGTAGGCTCATATATACAAGTGAAGGAGGCCTAGATGGTATTGCTCTGGAGAATTGTTGACCTTTGTTAAATAATTAAATCCCTGCTGCTATTTGCCCTGGAATATTCTACCTTGAACTGCATTTGTGAGAAACAGCTGGATTGCAAAACAATCATAGTTGTTCTGTGTATCTACCTTTTGGGACGTTGGGTGTGAATTGCTTTGGAATTATACCTCTCCTCAATGTATACTTCATGGCCTTATGCACATCTTAAGTCCTCTGTTTCCTGAAAATAGCCGGGGGGGAAAAAGCATCAAATTTTATTTTCAGGTATAGTTAAAGAAAATAGGAAAAAGAAAGGTATTTTTTAGCTAGTCTTAGATGTTATTATGATATCATAATATCATATCTGAAGGGCTGATATCATAACTGAAGGTCTGAATATAGTCTCTGACAGTTGCTAGATATATTTTCACTAAAATAATAATAATAAATTAATATTTACCATTGATGACATTCTAGAGCAGTTCACTATCTTGATTTGATTTATTAGAAAAAAGTTTGAGAAAGGGTAATTAAAAATAATATCATATAACAACATGTAGTTCCATCTATGAACTACAGATAGAATATATCATAGTAATTAATCATAGTTTGGGATTTTAAAATTATTTTAAAATTATTGTTTGGGATTTAAACTCTTATGTCATTCTGCCTTGAGGTACATGCCATTCATCCCCACTGAGCCTGTTCCTGAACTGTATGGATAAATGCTATAATATTATTTTTCACAAACGTAGAAGCTTTTTTAAAATTTTTATTTTTTAATCAATTATTTTTAGTAACATATAATGTATTATTTGCCCCAGGGGTACAGGTTTGTGAATCATCAGGCTTACACACTTCACAGCACTCACCATAGCACATACCCTCCCCGATGTCCATAACCCAGCCACCCTCTCCATACTCCCCTCCCACTGCAACCCTCAGTTTGTTTTGAGAGATTAGGAGTCTCTTACGGTTTGTTTCCCTCCCAGTCCCAACTTGTTTAATTTCAAAGCCTGTGTAATTTACTCCTTATGAGTACCAGCTTTGGCATTAGCATACTCTCTGTTTGAATGTTGGGTTTACTCATTTTTTGAGAATTCACGTTTATAGAGATTAAGTAAGTGACTCTTCCTTTCCAAATGCAAAATGTAATAATACTCCTAACCTATGTAATTAGAAGGCCAACAGGAGGTTATGTTTTCTCAGAGTAGCATATGCTTATTTCTTATAAAAGTTGTAATTTTATATTTGTTCATGATTAGTGCATTTCACTATAAAATGGGAGTGGCATAAAGATAGAGATCTTGTATCTGTTCTTATCATTGTATTCTATTGCCTTAAATAGACATGACATGTAGTAGATTCTCAAAATTTATGTGAAATCAACAAGAAACATATGAAAATGTCTTAGTGCAGTATCTGGCACATGACCTATATTACTTATTAAAGATATGTATTCATTATAAAATACCTCATAGCCCACAATATATTAAAATTTGGCATTTGAGAATATACAATAGTACTTATAGTATAATGGAAAGTTTTTTTTGTTTTAAAATTTCAACTGATTAAAAATGAATGATGTGAAACAAAAGGAAACCAGAGAGGGAGACAAACCTTAAGAGACTCTTGGGCTCAGGAAACAAACTGAGGGTTGTTGGAGGGGAGGGAAGTGGGAGAGATAGGTGGCTAGATCATGGCCATTGGGGAGGGTATGTGCTATGGTGAATGCTGTGAATTGTGTAAGAGTGATGATTCACAGACCTGTACCCCTGAAACAAATAATACATTATAGTAATTAAAAATATGATGAAAAAAATTGTGGTTCACCTAGAAGAAACTATTTAGTAGGTTTTAGTCTGAGCTCCCAGATTTATTTCCAATTTTGTTGAATTAAAGTTATAAAAAATGTTGTTGCTAACAAGATTCTGAGAGGTCATTAACTATAGAGATGCTAAAAGTCTACCCAGTAATAAATGAGCTCAGTTGAATGTCATAAGTGTTCTTCATTGATATGGCTATTTTAAATTATTGCAAACATACCGATAATTAATTACATTTCCTGGGACTATAAACTCATTTTCTATACTGAGAGCTGAAAACAAATCTGATATTTTATAGCAAAATGCCAAGTGGCATTTGTTGTTTTGTAAGTGTTCCCTGGAATAAGCCACTTGAACAGGATGAAGATAAAAGGGCAATGCCAAAAACATGATTTATTTCCCTATTGTTTATTCCTTTCCAGTAAGCAAACAACAATGCTACCCACTGAGAGAATTCACTATATTTGACACAGAAAAGAAACCTGTACTTCATCATGATATGTTTTATTTTTTAATAGCAAGTTTCTTTTCATTTAAGAATTCAAGCAAATTTTGACATTTTTAAATGTCTGGGCCATTCTGCACCTCTCTGGAGCTTAGCATTATGCTTGGTACATAGTATATTAGTAATAAGTATCTGTGGACATGCTGATTTCACTTTACAAATACATGTAGAGAAATGAGTAGTCTCACATCATTAATATACAAATCTTGCTGAATAAAGTCCTAGTGCATAAAAATACTGCACGCCAACCAATGCTCTTGTTTGATCAAAATGAGTACTGTGGAGTGCTCCCATAGCAGTGATGTGAAACCAAGATCAACTGAAGCTAGTCTATAATTTGGATATGACACAGCTCTTACTTGGCAAGAGAAAGAAATTCCAGATTCTGGTCCTTCCGGACCATTCTCCTGCTTCGTACAAAAATCAAAACCTTCATCATCTTGCTCAGATCACCCAGATATTTGATGGCAGAGCCCACCTTAATATCCAGGTTTTTCTACTTCTAAACTAATGCTCTTTCAATACACCGAAGGGGTGCTATTAATTAGAAGCTCAACCAGGAGCTCCTTTATCAAGACAAATCATTTACTCTGAGTCAGATGTTCTCCTTCTAATAAATCCATGTTTACTGACAAGCGATAGAAAAAAGTATTAACATTTTTTAAGTTTTAAAATCAAATGTTAATATGTTCTCCTGGCAAAAAATATCCCTCTTTATATGAACTTACTGAAATCATCAAATGATTATATTCCACAATACCATTAGATATTTAACCTCAATTCATGAGTAACCCTCAGGCATATATAATCTACTAGTCTAAGAGTAATATCAAATAAACATGTGAGGTACATATTTGGGTTTTTAAAAAAATTAACATATACCATTTATCAAAACTGTAATTCTGTATTTTTTACTCAATTATTAATTTTGATCTTTGTGTTTCTTCATGTTCTGACACATGAATTCAAAACAAACATAGGACAAGTTATAAGAAAATGCCATATCAAAGCTATAATTTAATTTCCCTTAAAACATTTTTATTGTATGGAATTATTACACTTTTGTTTCTTGTGCTAATTTTCTCTTTACACTAGAACACAGAATGTAAAAATCATAACCTTATTAATTTTCCTTAAGCTTAAAGCTTAGGTGAATGTTGTAGGCATATGATGCTTCCCTTATCATATATTTATTTTGTTCAGAATGTGTACATTTTGAGCTAAAAAGCTGGACAAGTTATAATGAAGTGTTTGGAGAATAATAAATTGAAAATACAACCAGGGGCATCTTTCTGTTCTCATTGTCTCACTGCTGCCATTATTTTGCCCAATAGTACTGAGTTTGTGGAAACCATGAGATACAGCCAATATATTTTACTTATAAGCCTGAGGCACCTAATGATTTACAGTGGTAAGTATCTGCCCACAATATTGCCATCTCTATTTTTAAGAAATGGTGCCAAATCAGGCAGAAGTTTGTTCCCACAGCCCTCTTAGTTATCCTTTTATTTTTGCCTACCTGCAGATAATTTCACAATATCATGGTAATCTCCTGTTCTTTACCCCAGACAAGTGCTGAAGATAGGAACAACTACCAGAGACTATCAAGATATGTGTAAGTCCACGAAAAGAAGACTAACTTATTTTCTTATAAAATGTATTTAACTCTTTAGGTTTATTCTCCAGAATTTGAAGACGATTTGCGCTTTTCAGGTTTTCAAAGAATAGCTTGCTGAACTTGTCGCGTGTGCTATTTATTTTGTAGCCTATGAAAACATCTTCTATGAATAATACTAAAGGGCAGTCAGGCTTGTATCATTTAAAAATTAACCTAGTAAATATGATGAAGCTCAAAAAATAAAAATTGATTCCGTACACAGCCAAGAAGTATAATCCCGAGGGCTGAACTCTTTGTTTCCTTTCTGTTCCTTCCTTAGTTCGTTGTGATCCCTTTGCCCCAACTCTGGTATTTTGCCTCATGGTGATTCAGGTTGGAATTACCCATCCCTGCATTAGTAGGTGGATGAAGTCAGTCCTCACAGCGTAAGCACTGTCATATATAATCTCAAAGGCCAATTTTTAATATATTGTAGGCTAAAAAACATGTTATAATTTATTTTTCTCTGTCTTTCCAAACGAAACCTGTATTGTCTACCTTCTTGACTATTGTATTAATCTGCATCATTACCTTGAAGACATGTGTACATTTTACTTAGAGTTGGATAAATATAAAATATGGCTTATTCTTCCTAACTACAGAATTTGATTTTAATACTGCTTTATAGTTATACTGCTTCTTTTGCTACAACATATTTGAGTGAAATTTTACCTACTGTAGAATCTCTTTCATTATCTTTTTGGTGTTAATGTTTCTCATTCATTGATAGTTTTTCTGGCATTTGGCCCTTTCAGGAGAGGCCCCAAATGTTCCAGGAACACTGAAGTAACTTTATAACTCTTTGGCTACATGGTTTCAAGGTCAAAACCTACTGAAGACTTAAAAAGTGTGTGTGGGGGGCGCCTGAGTGGCTCAGTGGGTTAAAGCCTCTGCCTTTGGCTGAGTTCATGATCTCAGGGTCCTGGAATCAAGCCCGCATCAGGTTTTCTGCTCAGCAGGGAGCCTGCTTCCTCCTCTCTCTCTCTGCCTGTCTCTCTGCCTAATTGTGATCTCTGTCTGTCAAATAAATAAATAAAATCTTAAAAAAAAAAAAAAGTGTGTGTGTATGTTGTGAGGAGTAGCGGTTAGAGTTGTCCTGAAAGTTCTTGGCCCACAGCCACACTGTAGTCTGCCTTTGTACTTTCCATGCATTGCTATCACCATCTGCAGTTTTTCCTCACTCTCATGTTTGAGAAGCATTCAGGTCATTTCTCAGTGAAAAGGGGAGGTTCTTATTCTTCCTAGAGAACTATCCTAGTGTTGTTGTTGTTGTTGTTGTTTATCCTTCTTAAATCAGAAAATCTTTTTGGGCCAATATTAGAATGCCTCCCCATGTAAACATAAATACATTTTCTCTCCCCAATTTTCACTCACTTCTTTCAATCAAATCCATGGTTTTGTAAATGTACACCTACCTGCTAAGATGGTCTGAAAAACACTCTTAACTTTTCTGATCACTGAGCAGTTATTTAGATTTCTATCATCCCTGCCACCAAATACATTCTACATACACACACACACACACACACACACACACACACACAAACACACACACACACTCAGTTTCTCTCATATAGCTGCTTTGCTAGAAAAAGTAACTTGTTCAAGGTCTCAGAATCAGTAAGTGTTAGAGCTCACATTTGCACTCACATCTTTCTGTCACTGAGACCTGTGGTGACTTTGCAGGAGCACTAAAGACACAGTGCTCTAGCAGAGGGCAGTAGGTTGCTGGACACTTGATTCCCTAGATGTGAAACTTCAGCAATGTTTTACAGCTCATAACACATTGCCATTGATCTAGTCCTGTCTGAACTTCTCAGCCAAAACATGGGCTGTGAATTATCTCTCCAGTTTAATCAAGAGAGAAAAGGGATCACACGGCTGTGGGCTGAGAGAAAGAAATCCTAGGTTCCATTAGAGGATTTGGAAGTGATATCCTGAATGTCCTTGCATTATATGTAGAGACCATAACAGCTGAGGGGTTCACTTTTGAGAAACTTCTGTTATTGTAGAGTACATTAATGAACAAATGACAGGATGGGAGACTCTGGGTTTTATCAATAAGTTTGTTGTCTTCTTTGCATTGGATTTATTTTGTGCCTTCAACCCATGGCAGGAAGGCTTCAGTGTAAACAACCAATAGAAAATCTAGAGGATGAATTTTCTTTGTTCTCCTCATTCATCAGTCTTGTTTTTCAGGGCTTTCTTCATCAGTCCTGCTATACTGTGCATGTGCCCAAGCCCTTCTTGCTTACACTAAGCTAGTAGCATGCTCAATTCAGTCTGCCTTATGTTAGCTCTCTTGTTCTGTCCCAAACCCACTCTACATTTTTAGTGTAATCAGTTTAGCCATTGTAACAAGTGCTGATTGGGTGGCCAGATCATAACAGAACTGAATAGTAGAAAGATATTTCTGAAAAAAAATAAGCCTTATTAAAATAGCAATATGATAATAGTTATCATTATAACTAACATTTCTTAGGTTTTTGTTAGATTAGGCACTATACTATGCACTTTTACATTATCTTCTTTTAATCCTTTTTATTATTTTTTTTCTTTTAATCCTTTTTAAAAGCTACATGAGGTAGGTATGATTTCCATCTGTTTTCCTTTTCTATGTACATGAGTATTCTGATGATTAAAGAGATTATGGTTGCATAAAGCCACATAGGAAGTGGTGGAGAGATTAATCAAAGTGATTTGCTGGGTATCAAAGTCTATATTTGAACCCTTTCGCTGTACTGGGGTGGCAGGCACTATATGATGAGATTGTATCTTCATTCATCTCTTATGTGGGGGAGTCAACACTAATTTATGGCAGTTCTTCAGAGCTCTAATGCAAGTTTCCATTCTTTTTCTTTAAACTGCAATTGTTATTTATGTCAACCAATTAACTTTGTTTCAGGCATATGCATTTAAGGTGTGCAGATGGCATAGAAATGGTAACATTATGAAGTGTCAGCACATTAGTGCTGAACTGGAGCAAGGCACAGCATCAAAAGTAGTGGTGTGTCACCAGTGGAAATTCTAAATAACTTTGCATCTCAAAGGGAGGAAATAATCATACAATAAAAGAAATCTGGTTTGTCCCTTGAGCTTCATCCACAATAAATGTATTCTGTGTACTTTAAGTGCTTGTCTTTAAAAGCACTCCAACCTGCATAGTCATGTAATGCACCTAAAATACAGAAACTAGATTAAGTTGCCACAGAGAATCCACATGACGCTTGAACTCCTGGTTCTGAGGGCACTGATGAATAAGATCTGTCTTGCCAGGCTGCTGCTTGCAGAGTTAAACAGTTAATGAAGAAATCTAGCTGCCTGACCTGCCCCATCTGAGATGTTATGTAAGCATAGCCCTTTGAAAGCTCTGTGTCTCCGTTCGTGATGAGGTGTCTCCTCCATTTCACTCCCCCATTCCCTAACAAGACATTCAGAATCAATTGCCTCTCCTGCAGAGACCTTTTCCTATCTGAGATCCTTGGAAACTAGCTGCCGTATGACAGCAAATAGGAGATGCCCTTCCCTCAACTCTTGTTGGCAGTGTCTTTCTGAAATACTCTAACTCTCTGGCCCCTCCCTGTCCTAAGTTGTTCCAGACATCAGCCAAGTGGCAGTGGCAGTCCATTTTGGATGCACTGTTTTGAGTCTTGGAAAAGCATCCTGGTTTCAGGCCATCATTGCGACGGCATTATCTGAACCATGGGCCATAGGGTTAGTCACTGCTTTATCATACTTTGTTGTTGTTCTTTTGCTGGACCCATCAGCCTGTCAGACCTTGTTTTCCTGGTTCTGACAATCACTGAGCCATGGCCAGAAGACAAATATGTGCTAGGATTCTGTTTTTCAGAAGGGGGAAAAAAAATAAAAAGTAGTCCTAATAGACTACTGTTTCTCATGCTCGAGGTCTAGCTGTGCCACATACCAAATGGTTTCTGTCGAAGCAGCCATTCTTCCAGTTTAGGCAAGTACTTTCTGCTGCACCACAGCTCACAAAGGTTTCTAGGAGCAGCACCCTCTTCTTAAATTTATTGATATAGCCTGGAATCAAATGAAAAGCTAAGCTCAGCTTCTGTGACCCTTGGACAAGCCTGTATTGCAAATAGCCATGGAAGCTCAGGCCAGGATTTGGCTTGACGACCTGCTGACACTTCTCAGATGCAGATTGTCTGTCAGACTTCTCTGCTGGGCCTGAGTAAGCAGTGCTGAATAAGGGAAGTCTGTCACTTGACTCTTGGGGCATTTACCTCTAACTCTTCTGTATATTTGTAAGATTATTACTCTGGTCGTGTTCACTGTTTTCTTGTCTAATATTTCAGGCTGAAAGAATTCAAGTTAAACAACAGAGTGGCCAGATACAGCTTTATAGCAGAAAAAAAGAAAAATTGACTATAAGATTTCTAATTTTGACTATAAGATGAACTAAAAATAATAAGTTGCCCAAGTTTTGGAAACAAGATTTAAATATCTAATTGCATGTTTTGGGCAGCTCTATTTCACATTTCAGAGATATGCTTTGAAATGCATTTTGTGATTTAAATGTAACTATTTATTATTGCAGTTTCATTTTGGGGGGAGCAGCAGAGGGACAAAGGGAGAGGGAGAGAGAATCTTAAGCATCACAGAGCCCAATAGAGGGCTCTATCACACAACCTTGAGATCATGACCTGAGCCGAAATCAAGAGTTGGGTTCTTAATCAATTGAGCCACCCAGGTTCCTCTGTTCCGGTTTGCTTTTCTAAAGAAGAGGAATGTCAGGCATAACATCCATAGCAACTTTGTAAATATCTTTGGTTCTTGAGTAGTGCAATGTACTCTCATCTCTAGAGATTGCTATTCATCCAATCAATATATGACCATATTTATGATAGAAGAGTCCTTCCTACGGTTTCATGTGCATCGGGTAGTCTTTAGTCACAATTCTTCTAAATACTGGAAGAAAATTTTCTATTAAAAAGTTAAAAGTCCAAACTGAAACAAAATAAAGCAAAAATGGAGTATATGTGTTTTATCCTCACTGAAGTTAGGGTCTATTAAAAATAACAAAATGAGGCATGCTTGTTTTAAGATGTCCACATGTGAATGTGTGTGTATTCCTACAATCCCTCATATGTTTTTGTACTTCTTGTTTTATTTTTTTTCAATATATATTTTTAATTTATCCTTAATATTTATTTTATTTTTAAATTTAATTTTATTTCTTTTCAGTGTTCCAGAATTCATTGTCACCACACCCAGTGCTCCACGCCATACGTGCTCTCCATAATACTCATCACTAGGCTCACCAAACCCCACACCTCCCTCTCCTCCAAAACCCTCAGTTTGTTTCTCAGAGTCCACAGTCTCTCATGGTTTGTCTCACCCTCCAATTTCCCCCAAATCACTTCTCTTCATCTCCCAATGTCCTCTGTGTTATTCCTTATGCTCTACAAGTAAATGAAACCATATAGTAATTGACTCTCTCTTCTCGACTTATTTCACTCAGCATAATTTCTTCCAGTCCCATCCACATTGACACAAAAGTTGGGTATTCATCCTTTCTGATGGAGGCATAATGCTCCATTGGATATATAAACCAGATCTTCTTTATCTATTTGCCCATTGAAGGGCATTTTGGTTCTTTCCACAGTTTGGTGACTGTGGTCATTGCTGCTATGGACACTGCGGTACAAATGGCCCTTCTTTTCACTACATCTGCATCTTTGTGGTAAATACACAGAAGCACAACTGAAGGGTCATTGGTTGGCTCTATTTTTAATTTTTTGAGGAATCTCCACACCAACACCAATTTACATTCCCACCAACAGTATAAGAGGGTTCCCCTTTCTCCACATCCTCTCCAACACTTGTTTATTGTCTTACTGATTTTGGCCATATTCTAACTGGTGTAAGGTGGTATCTCAATGTCGTTTTGATTTGAATCTCCCTGATGCCTAACGATGATGAACATTTTTTTCATGTGTCTGTTAGCCATTTGTATGTCTAATTTGGAGAAGTGTCTGTTCATGTCTTCTGCCCATTTTTTGACATGATTATCTGTTTTGTGTGTGTTGAGTTTGAAAAATTCTTTATATAGATCATGGATATCAGCCCCTGTCTGTAGTGTCGTTTGAGTATATCTTTTCCATTCCATGGTTTGCCTCTTTGTTTTGTTGACTGTTTTCCTTGCTGAGCAGAAGCTTTCAATCTTGATGAAGTCCCCAAAATTCATTTTTGTTTTTGTTTCCTTTGCCTTTGGAGACATATCTTGAAGGAAGTTGCTGTGGCTGATGTCAAAGAGGTTACTACCTATGTTCTTCTCTAGGATTTTGATAGAATCCTGCCTCACATGAGGTCTTTTATCCATTTTGAATTTATCTTTGTTTATAGTATAAGAGAATGGTCGAGTTTCATTCTTCCACACACAGCTGTCCAATTTTCCCAGCACCATTTATTGAAGAGACTGTCTTTTTTTCACTGGTTATTTTTTCCTTCTTTGTCCAAGATTATTTGACCATACAGTTGAGTGTCCATATCTGGGCTCCCTACTCTGTTCCACTGGTCTATGTGTCTGTGTTTGTGCCAGTACCATGCTGTCTTGGTGATCACAGCTTTGTAGTAAAGCTTGAAATCAGGCAATGTGATGACCCCAGTTTTGTTTTTCCTTTTACATTTCCTTAGCAATTTGGGGTGTCTTCTGGTGGCATACAAATTTTAGGAGTGTTTGTTCCAGCTCTTTGAAAAATGCTAGTGGAATTCTGATCAGGATGGCATTGAAAGTAAAGAAAGCTCTAGGCTGTATAGACTTTTTTTTTTTTTTTAACAGTGTTTATTCTTCTGATCCATGAGCAAGGAATTGTCTTCCATCTTTTTGTCTTCTTCAATTTCTTTCATGAGTGTTCTATTGTTCCTCAAGTACAGATCTTTTACCTCTTTGGTTAGGTTTATTCCCAGGTATCATATGGCTCTTGGTACTATAGTAAATGGAATCAATTCTCTCATTTCCCTTTCTATATTTTCATTGTTAGTGTATAAGAAAGCAACTGATTTTTGTACATTGATTTTGTATCCTGCCATATTACTGAATTGCTGTACGAGTTCTAGTAGTTTGGAGGTGGAGTCTTTTGGGTTTTCCATATAAAGTATCATGTCATCTGTGAAGAGAGAGAGTTTGACTTCTTCTTTGCCAATCTGAATACCTTTCATTTCCTTTTGTTGTTTGATTGCTGTTGCTAGGGCTTCTACAACTATGTTGAACAAGAGTGGTGAGAGTGGACATTCTTGTTGTGTTCTTGATCTCAAAGGGAAGGCTGTCAGCTTTTCCCCATTGAGAATGGTATTTGCTGCGGTTCTTCATAAATAGATTTTATGAAGTTGAAGAATGTTCCCTCTATCCCTATGCTTTGAATCATTTTCATCAGGAATGGATGCTGTATTTTGTCAAATGTTTTTTCTGCATCAATTGAGAGGACCACGTGGTCCTTCTCTCTTCTCTTATTGATTTGTTCTATCATGTTGATTGATTTGCAAATGTTGAACCACCCTTACATCCCAAGGGCGAATCCCAGTGGGTCATGGTGGATTATTTTTTTAATGTACTGTTGGATCCTGTTAGCTAGGATCTTGTTGAGAATCTTGGCATCCGTATTCATCAGGGATATTGGTTTGAAATTCTCCCTTTCGGTGGAGACTTTACCTGGTTTGGGGATCAGGGTAATGTTGGCTTCATAAAAAGACTCTGGAAGTCTCCTTCTGTTTCTATTTTTTTGTAACAGCTTCAGGAGAATAGGTATTTCTTCTGTGAATGTTCTGTAGAATTGCCCAGGGAATCCATCAGGTCCTGGGCTCTTGTTCTTTTGGGAGGTTTTTGATCACTGCTTCAATCTCATTATTAGATCTTGGTCTATTCAATTTCTTCCTGATTCAGTTTCTGAAGTTTGTAGGTTTCCAGGAATGCATCCATTTCATTTAGGTTGCTTGACTTATTGGCATATAACTGTTGATAATAATTTCTGATGATTGTTTCTGTTTCCTTGGTGTTAGTCATGATCTCTCCCTTTTCATTCATAATTTTATTAATTTGGGTCCTCTTTTCTTTTGGATTAGTTTGGCCAATGATTTATCAATCTAATTGATTCTTTCAAGAAACCAGCTTATACTTTCATTGATGTCTTCTGCTGTTTCCCTAGTTTCTATCTCATTGATCTCTACTCTAATCTTGATTATCTCCCTTTTGTGTGTCAGGTTGGCTTAATTTGTTGTTGATCTTCCAGTTCTTTAAGGTGTAAAGAGAGCTGGTGTATTCTGGATTTTTCAGTTGTTTTGAGTGAAGCTTGGATGGCTATGTATTCCCCTCCTTAGGGCCACCTTTGCTCTATCCCATAGGTTTTGGACCAAAGTGTCTTCATTCTCATTGGTTTCCATGAATTGTTTAAGTTCTTCTTTGATTTCCAGGTTGATCCAAAGATTCTTAAGCAGATGGCCTTTAGGTTTCAAGTGTTTGAGTTCCTTCCAAACTTTTTCTTGTGGTTGAGTTTCAGTTTCAAAGAATTGTGGTCTGAGAATATGCAGGGAATAATCTCAATCTCTTGGTATTGCTTGAGTCCTGATTTGTGACCCAGTATGTGGTCTATTCTGGAGAAAGTTCCATGTGCACTCAAGAAGAATGAGTATTCTGTTGTTTTAGGTGGAATGTACTGTATATATCTATGAGGTTGATTTGGTCCAATGTGCTATTCAATGTTCTTGTTTCTTTACTGATTTTCTACTTGGATAATCTGTCTATTACTGAGAGTAGCATGTTATATCCCCTACTGTTAATGTATTCATATCAATATGATATTTATCTTCATTAACAGTTACCTTATGTAGTGGGCTGCTCATGTATTGGGGGCATAAATATTTACAATTTTTATATCTTCTTGGTGGATAAACCCTTTAAGAATGAGGTAGTGTCCTTCTTTATCTCTATTGTCTATAGTTTAAAATATAACTTAACTGATATGAGAGAATCACTACCCCAGCTTTCTTTTGAGGCCCTTTGGCATGAAAGATGCCTCTCCATTTCTTCACTTTCAGTCTGAATGAATCCTTAGGTTCAAAATGGGTCTCATTTATACAACATTTAGACAGATCCTGTTGTTTTATTCAATCTGAAACCCTGTGCCATTTTATGGGAGCATTTAGGCCATTCACGTTGAGAGTGATTATTGAAAGATACATTTTTATTGACATCATGTTGCCTGTGAAGTCCTTGTTTCTATAAATTGTCTCTGTAAATTTCTGTTCTATGACACTCTTGGATTCTTTCTTCTTTTATCAAATCCACCTTAATATTTCTTGTAGTATATGGCTTGGTGGTCATATATTCTTTTAAACCTGCTGGTCTTGGAAGCTCTTTATCTCTCCATCCATTTTGAATGTCAGCCTTGCTGGATAAAGTATTCTTGTTTGCATGTTCTTCTTATTTAGTGCCCAGAATATGTCTTTCCAGCCCTTTCTGGCTGGCCAGGTTTCTGTGGACAGGTCTGGCATTATTCTAATGAACCTTCCTGTCTATGTAAGGAATCTCTCCCCCCCTACCTGCTTTCAAGACCTCTTGTCTAAAATTATGATTCATCAGTCTCACAGTCAAGTGTCTCGAAGTCTTTCTAGATTCATTGATCATGGGGGGTTATCTTTCTGCCTCTATCTAGGTCATGAACATTGGTTCCATTTCCCAGATTGGGAAAAATTTCATGGAGAATTTGTTCAACTATATCTTCTAGTCTTCTTTCTTTCTCCTCCCCCTCAGGGATCCCAATAATTCTGACATTGGAATGTTTCATGGCATCATTTATTCCCCTAATTCTGTTTTCATGGCTTCTAAGCTCTTTGTTCCATGCCTCCTTCTGATCTTTTTTCTCTCTCAGTTTGTTTCTCTATCAGTTTGTCCTCTAGATCACTAATTCTCTCTTCTGCCTCAGTTACCTTAACTGTTAGAGAATTCAGATTAGATTGGTTCTTATTGATAGCGTTTTTAACTTCTTCCCCGGTGTCTTTCATTTCTGCCTTAATCTGTTACATGTTGTCATTAATGGTTTTCTCCAACCTAGCCATTGCCTGGATAATTGTTATTCTAATTACCCTAAATTCCCTTTCTGACATACTGTTTATGTCCATACCCAATAGCTCTGATGGAGTCTCCGAATTTTTCCTCTGTTGGGCATTCCTCCTCCTATTCATTTTGATGATAGGTGGTTGAGGGGATGTGTAGCTAATGTATCAACTGTGATCCTTGCAAGGTGCACCCTGGAATGCTTCTGAGCAATCAGAAGTCACCACCAAAAAGAAAGAAAAAAGAAAAAAAAGAGAGAGAGAGAAATTGAGAGACAGAATAAAAGGAGAAGACCCAGTCAGAATGGACCCCAAAGGTAAGATTTATAAGGTATACAAACAAAAATGGATAAACAAAAAGACTGGCAAAAATAAATGACAAGAAAAAAAAATGAACCCAGCCAAAACGAACCCCAAGTATAAGATTTATATAATACCAGAACAAAAACAAATACACAGAAACACTAACAGAAAAAAAAAAAAAAAATAGGAGGGTGGTTATCAATCCTCAGTGCGAGTGAGGAAGGTTATTTTGATTTTTCCTGGGTGTCTCTTGATATCTTTGTTAAAGGACTCAACTTTCCAGAGATAAAGGGAGATTAAAACTGGTTTCTATATAGATCACTTAACTTCTTTCAGGCAAGTTAATTTCATTCATTTTCATTGACGTGAATAATTACTCCCTCTCTTCCATCTCTGTCCTCTACCATTCAAATTTAAGAAATGATATAATCTTTCTTAGTGTTTCAATTTGTACCATTAAATATGCGTTTATTCCTATTACTTGGTTGGACAATTGTAAGAGATCCCCTGCCTTAATACAAAGACTATTGCATTTTCTTGATGATAGACATTAAGTGAGACTATTAGCAAAGTTACCCTGCTTACCACTTTTTCTCCCTTGCATTAGCTTTGTTTCTAATTGAATTATGTCTGCATTTTCATTGCATACTATATCTGCATCTTGATCGGTCACACTGCACTGGACTCAGTTTATGCTTCACACTGGATCTGTGAACTAATTTGCTATCTGACTATGGCATCCATAGCCAAATCTTGCTCTTCCAAAAGCATGAAGTTAGGGTTTTGTTGCGACTGCAGGTTCTAAAGACCATGCATTCTGCCTTGGTGCATTGCTCCTTGGTCCTTCAAGTCACATAGAGGGAAAAAACAAAAACAAAACAAAACAAAAAACAAAAACAAAAACAACCTGATAGTATGTAGTCTATTGCCTCCCACCCTTAGCTCTAGGGTTTTCCTGATGCTGCTAGGGAATGAAAAACAGCAGGATGTGCTTGTCACCCATGGATACCTGTGCAGCCCATAAGTCTGCTGGCAAAAATGAGCAGGTAAGAGTTCACTGACTTGTATGATACCCACGATGCCATCGTTAATCTATTGGGCACTGGCTTCTGCAGCGGCTGTTTGGGGGAAGTTGGTATAATTCAGGGGCATGAGGACATACTGGCCAGACTTTGATTGATAGAATACAGAAACCTACAGATAAATTCACCCTCCCTATCCTCAGGATAGATGATTCAAGAGTCCAATCAGACCCCTGGGAAAGTGTCCTTCAATAAAAGCAGTAAGGAATGTTTGTCACAATACTGTAGCCAGTTCAGTGAAGCCCTCTATAACTTTGATTCTCTTTCATTTCCCTTTTCTCTAGCTTCTGCTTTCCTGAAATTGCACTTTCAAATAATATGTTTGTCTTTTCTTCCAGGATTCATTTTATTTTGTTTTGATGACCTGCTCTCTGATACATGTTAATTCCCATATTTTAAGTCTTAATTCCCTTTTTTTTAATGCCAGCCAGATCATTTTTTTCAAATCCTTTCATCTTTCTACTTTGACCCTAATTCTTAACTATCTGCTTTGTGATCTTCTTTAATAAAGGTGACTATGTCTTCATAATTTTGTTTTCTGTGTGTGTGTGTGTGTGTGTCAAACTCCTGACCAAAATTTATTCTACTCTATGGAAAAATATATTTTGAATAAGTTTACTGCATTTTTCCTACACATTTTATTATTGCATTAAAAAAGTCTCTGTTGTCAGTTTATTTCTGCTAAATAAAGCTAAATATTCTGGTGTGGCTTTTTTGCAACAGATGCTAGTGTGGGATAGGGAGAGGTCACATTAGACAAGGCTGTTCAATTTCAAAATTCTTTTCCTTTGTTGTCACAGGGAAATTTGCTTTTTATAAAAATTGCTAATCTGTGTAATGTTTGTGTGTAACTTTCCAACCCTTATGGCATCTGATACCCTGTCTAGGAGGACTTCTGCCGAAAGCCACTGTACATTCAGTTCCATGTTCTTCTGTTAAACACAAAATTCAGCTTTTGTACTGCAGGGTGAATCCCTCCTCTTCTATAAGATCATTTATGCAGGCAGTTGTTTTTAAAAGTCTGGTCTTGGGGCACCTGAATGGCTCAGTGGGTTAAAGCCTCTGCCTTCGGCTCAGGTCATGGTCTCAGGGTCCTGGGATCGAGCCCCGCATCGGGCTCTCTGCTCAGCAGGGAGCCTGCTTTCTCCTCTCTCTCTGCCTGCCTCTCTGCCTGCTTGTGATCTCTGTCTGTCAAATAAATAAATAAAATCTTTAAAAAAAATAAAAAAAAAATCGGATCCTTTCAGGCCCCTTGCATTCTTTTTGCTTCTTGCCTTATTTCCTTCTGCCCATTTCAGCTTTTTTTTGTCAGACCTTACATATATTTTGGAATGTGTGGGTTGTATCTGAATATACATGGGATATTTATCACTGGCTTTTGAGGATTGGCTAGCTCATATGAGGTTTTTTCCAGTCTTACATAAAATGACAAGATATATAAGGGCAATTTTTGTTCAGGAATACTAATACATACTTCAGTAACCATGTTGTTTGAAAGGAAAATATATGCAAATGACTGAATAATAGATTTACCACAGAAATACATTGTCAAAATGTATGTTTTCCATAAAAGGGGCACAGATACTCATTTCTTTTTATATGTTAAAAAGAAGCTAAATAATAAATTAATCATAAATTCACAAGAGATTATTATAGAAATTAACTTAAAGCATTGCGTTTTTATCTGACCCAATATGTTGTTTTCTATTACCATTTTGATACCATTTTGAACAACTTCTGTGAAGTATAATACATTAACTTAAGTCATCAATTCCATATTTGTGTGGCTATCATCTCTTTAATTCAAGCTTTTTTGAGGGTTAACTCTCTGCTAAATACGGTGCTAGGCAGATCAATGAATAAGAAGGCTTGAATTTTTTTCTCAAAGGAGTAAGCTAAAGTTCAATATGATATTGCTATGATAGATGTGTCAGAATCCAGTAACAAATATTTCCTCACGTTTTTGAGTATATAACTAAATGCATGGATGTTTATTGATAAAATACATACATATATAATATCTCTATGTATATTAAGTACAGGAATGCTAACTGTATTATTTCAGAATATTTACAATAAGTATAAATTAAAATTCTGCATATATGTATATGAAATATGTATACACATATACATATTTAATGCATTGTCTTGTGCAATATATGGTGTATACTCAGTGATTGTGAAAGGAATCAATGTGTGTGTGTGTGTGTGTGTGTGTGTTTAAAGATCAAGTTCATAATTTGTTTCTTCACAATTGTCTTCCTGGAGCTTAATACAATGTTCACGTAAAGTAGATACTAGATAAATATTTGTTGCCCAACTAAACTGAATGAGTGAAAAAGTGTCATGGTGACAAAACAGTGGTACTCTACATAATTTCTGCTAGCATAATTATCAGTCTTTGTAGTGGAATAATTCTTTATGGATTAGTAGCTTTTGGAAAATTGAAAATTTCTAGCGAGAAAAGTTATTCAGTTATTTAAAGGAGTTATTTAAAGGAGATGGATCAGGGATTCCCTATAATGACTGATAAATATGTACATGCCAAAAAGTGGAAGCTGAAAAAGTAAACATGATGAAAATTTTGTTGTTTATTCATGAATAAAAGAGAATTCACTTGAATTTTTTCATATAAGGCAAGTGAACTGATAAGAGATTTTGTTTCTATATGTTACAGTCTTCTTGGGGGAAAATAATAATGTAATTTTTCTGTGCATTTTTTCTTTTACTCTAAGGCTTTTGATGAGAATATTGTAATTACTGAGGTAAGCTACTCCAACTGGACCTTTTGTATCCAGGGAATAAAAAACTTCAGTGGCTCTATGAGAATTTCTTTCTTTATTATTAATTATGTAAATGTCAATTCAATAGAGAATACCAATCAGATTAAAATCGGGCCTCTATGCACTTTACAATTTAAATATGTCTTATTAAAGGGCTTTATGCATCAATTACTTTTTCTTTGCTTGACATTCTCTTATAATACTTTAATTAGGAATATACTATCATATAAAATGTTGATATATCTTAAATTACTGGTGTGTGTGTGTGTGTGTGTGTGTGTGTGTGTGCATGTGTCTACTGGAGTAAGAAGTCTGAATCTCATACATATAATTACATCAGAATGATAATGGCAAGTGGTTTACCAATGTTAAGATAGGATAATTTTGTTCTTTTTTGGGAGATTATGTCTTTATTAAACTCTTTTTCTTTAAGATTGAATAATTTTATTAAGTAAGTCAGATCCCCTGCTATATTATATTATTTATTTCCTTCAGGTGTCATAAATGACTCGCAACATTAAAAATGCCTATCCTTTCTCTTTCCCAAGTGAACAAATGCCAATTCAAGATGAACCAAATCTTGGAGTCATCAGACATAAATTTTAAGGTAGCTGTAACCATGCTCTGTGAGGTAAGAGTAAAAACTCTTGAAATGAATGGGAAAATTATTTTAGCAGAGAAACAGAAACTGTAAAAGAGAACCAAATGGAAGTTTGAGAATTAGACAACACAATATCTGAAATAAAAATATTCACCGAATAGGCTCAATATCTGTTATAGCAGAATGGCAATAACAGATAAAATAGCAAACTTCATGATAGGTTACCAGAAATCATTCAAGCTGAAGAGTAGAGGGAAAAAAAGAAAACTAGTGAACAGAACTACAGTATCCACTGCAATAATATCCAGATATATATTAATTTTTTCATTGGAATGTTAGAAGGTGAAGAGAAAGATACTCATGTAAAAAAATATTTTTATGTTTTTATTTAAATACCAGTTAGTTAACATACAGTGTAATATTAGTTTCAGTTGTACAATATAATGATTCAACACTTCCGTATGACACCCAGTGCCATCACAAGTTCCCTCCTTAATCCCCATCACTTATTTCACCCCAACTCCCCACCTACCTCCCCTCTCGCAACCATCAGTTCTCTATAGTTAAAAGTCTGTTTCTTGGTTTGCCTCTCCCCCACACCTTTGTTCATTTGTTTTGTTTCTTAAATTCCACATGTGAGTGGAATTAAAAGGTATTTGTCTTTGTCTGACTTAGGTTGCTTAGAATTATGCTTTCTACCTCTATGCATGTCTATGGAAATGAAAAATGGGAATGTCCATGGAAATGGAAAAGTTCATTCTTTTTTATGACTGAGTAATATTCCACTGTGTGTGTGTGTGTGTGTGTGTGTGTGTGTGTGTGCGCGCGCGCACGCGTGCATGTGTGTGTGTACGTGGGTACAAGCCATGTGGCCTTGGACTTAATTTATTGGTAGTTTTTTTTTTTAAAGATTTTATTTATTTATTTGACAGAGAGAGATCACAAGTAGGCAGAGAGGCAGGCAGAGAGAGAGAGAGAGGAGGAAGCAGGCTCCCTGCTGAGCAGAGAGCCTGATGCGGGACTCGATCCCAGGACCCTGAGATCATGACCTGAGCCGAAGGCAGTGGCTTAACCCACTGAGCCACCCAGGCACCCCAATTTATTGGTAGTTTTTTGATTACTGATTCAATTTCTTTATGGTCCAAGTTTTCTATTTCTTCCCGTTCCAGTTTTGGTATTCTATATGTTACAGAAATTTTTCCATTTCTTGAAGATTGTACAATTTATGGTATATAATTATATATATCATAATATTTTCTTATGATTGTGTGTATTTCTGTTATGTTGTTATTTATCTTCCCCATATTTTATTTATTTGGGTCCTTTTCCTTTTCTTTTCAGTAGGTCTGGCTCAAGAGTTATAAATTTTATTAATTTTTTTCAAAGAACCAGCTTTGGTTCTGGTTTCATTGATCTGTTTTTTGTTTTTGTTTTTGTTTTTTTGTTTGTTTTTTGTACTTTCTGTATCATTTATTTCCACTCTAATCTTTATTATTTAATTACTTCTGCTGGGTTTAGGCTTTGTTTATTGTTCTTTATCTTGTTCCTTTGGTGTTAGGTTAGGTTTATTTGAGATTTTTCTTACTTCTAAAGGTAGGCCTGTATTTCTATATACTTCTTTTATTTCCTAGTTGACCTACTCATTGTTCATAGCATGTTGTTTTACCTTTCTGTATTATGGTCTTTCCAAAACTGTTCCTTTGGTTTGACTTCTACTTTCATAATGTTATGGTCAGGAAAGTTGCATGGCATGATTTTTGTCTTTTTGTATTTGTTGAGGACTCTCCTGTTACCTAATATGTGATCTGTTCTGGAGAAAGTTCCATGAGTACTTGCCAAAAATGTGTATCCTGCTGTTTTAGGATGGTCTGTTCTGAATATAACTGTTAAGTCCATCTGGCCTAGTGGGTCATTCAAAGCCATTTTCTGTTTAGATGATCTGTCCATTGTTGTAAGTGTGGTGTTAAAGGCCCCTAGTATTATTATGTTATTATCAATTAGTTCGTTTATGTTCATTATAATTGTTTAATATTTTGGGGTGCTCCCAAGTTGGCTCAAAACGTTTACAATTATTATATCTTCTTGTTGGATGTCTCCTTTATGATTATAGAATGCCCACTTTTTAGTCTTTTTTTTTTTTTTTAAGATTTATTTATTTATTTATTTATTTGAGAGAGAGAGAAAGAGAGGACAGGGGTAAGGGCAGAGGAAGAGGGGAAAAAGAATCTCAAGCAGACTCCCCACTGAGCCTGGAACCAAACATGAGGTTCAATATCATGACCCTGAAATCCTGACCTGAGCCCAAACCAAGAGTTAGACACTCAACTGACTCAGCCACTCTGGTGCCCCTACAGTCTTTGTTTTAAAGCCTAGTTTGTCTGGTATAAATATTGCTATTCTGACTTTTTTTTTGACATCCATTTGTGTGATAAATATTTATCCACCCCCTCATTTTTAAACTGTAGGGGTCTGTAAGTTATAAAGTGAATTTCTCGTAGGCAGCATATAGATGGGTCTTATTTCTTTTTATCCATTCCATTATCCTATGTTTTTTATTGCATTTATATTACTCCTTCATTTATATGCAAAGCAATTATTGATAGATATGCATTTATTGTCAGTTTATTACTTGTTTTATCATTGTTTCTGAAGATTTTTCTCTGATCCTTTCTCGTCTTTTTGTCTCTCCTTTGCACTCAAAGAGTCCCATTTAATATTTCTTGCAGGACTGACTTAGTGTTCATGAACGCCTTTAGTTTTTGTTTATTTGCACAACTCTTCATCTCTTCTTCTATTCTGAATGATAACCTTGCTGGATAGGGTATTCTTGATTGCAGATTTTTCCTAGTCAGCTCTTAGTATATATTATGTCACTCTCTTCTGGCTTGCCAAATTTCTGTTCAGAAATCTCCAGCTAGCCTCATGGATTTTTTTCTTATAAGTTAAGGGAAAAAAAATATATATATATATATTTTTTTTTTCTTTTTCACTATATTTTGCTAGTTTTATTACAATATGTCTGATGTGGGCCTAATTTTGTTGATGTTTATGGAAGTTCTCTTTTTCTACTGGATCTGGATGTCTGTTTCCTTCCTCAGATTAGGGATGTAGAAAAATATTTTTTTTAAACTAATAGCTAATAAGTTCTGAAGGGCTAATTTGCAGATGCGAGAAAACTAGTTAATATCAAACAGGATAAAATCAAAGAAAACCTTTCTCAGATATATCACATACATGTTATAAATTAAAGATAAAATAGAACTTGCAAATGGTAAAAAACAAAACCAAAACCAAAAAACAAACAAACAAACAAACAAAAACATGTGAGAACAACTCAAATGACTGAAAACTTTTCATAAAAATGTACCTATAGTGAAACATTTTTAAAGTTCTGAAAGAAAAGAAGTGTCAGTTCTATATGTACTAAAAATATCTGTGAATAATGGTAGCAGATGAAGGAAAAATAAGAGAATTCAATGATAATACATCAACTCTGAAAGAAATGCTGCAGATTCTCTTTAGGTTGATTACATTTCCTTTATACCAGAAGGATCCCACACTGCCTCACTGACCAGCTAACAAACTATTTTTTTATGTTTAGTCTGCAGATTTTGAGAGTAGATAATTACTACCTCTATATTATGTGTTTCCCGACATAATTCCATCTTCTCTCTGTGTTGAGTTCTCTATGTCAAGTATTGCTAGGTATGGACATTTACTGAAGCCTTTCTTCTCTTCTGCCATCTTTTAAATCTTCTGTAATCTAGGATTCTTCATAAGTTTTTGTTTTACCATTACCATAAATAATAAAACAAATTTATTTATTTTCATTGAAAATTGTTTTTTCCCAAGTCTACTGAGATATTAAAAATTGTCTTTTCACCAAAGCTTCCAGAGGTATAGAATATAGTTAAATTTAATAGTATATTCTTATTAAACAGATTCAGGTTTGTAGAATAAGCTTCCCTATAGTTTCTCTTTAAGAGTACACAACCCTTCTGTGAAGGAAGATTTTACAGATGAGAAAAGCAAGGTTGAAAATGAAACTAAATGACCTGCTCACTTTCACATAGCTTTAGTGTGTCAGTGGTGGGTATGTAAAGGTCTGCTGATTCTCTGTTCTGTGTAGAAGACCTGAGGTGACTGATCCAGAGAACTGGAAAAGGCTAGTGTTACAGGTTCACAGTGAAGCAGTGAAAAAAGCAGATGAGATTACAGACAGTCTGAGTCCAGATCAAGCAGGGACTCTCAGGTAATGCTCACTGCCTTGTTTTCTTCAGTACAAATTAAAGCAATTAAATTGTGTTAAACAAGGAAATGGTATGATTTAACTTACAATTTAAGAAATACTATTTTATATCTTTATGGAGAATAAATGAAAAGACAAGCCAAATGATATGGTTCATTGGCAGTGTAGGGAAGAGACCATATTTTCTTGAACCAGACTACTGTCAGTGGAAGAGAAGAGGATGGGATGGATGATTTGAGACAGAGCCAATGGCGTTTTAAAGGACTATATGTATGTGGGGGTTTGGTAAGGAAGAACAGCTCTTAAGTGTCATATTTCTGACTAGTTTATAAGACCAGGGGAGGAGCAGGCTTGGAAAATGGGTCCAAGAATTCCCTTAGTTTTATGCCTGAAACATTGGCCACATTGTGATCTACAGAGGAGGCTTAATTCAGAAGAGGATGCTAGAATAGAAATGCAAAGGTGGGTATCCTTAACATATAGATGATACAGGGAAACATTAATAAAATGTTTCATCTAGAACTGGAGAATGAGGACCAGAACTAAACTATAGGGACACCGAATTTATAGCTGGTTTTCACAGGAGCCACTGGAAATGAAACTTAAAACAAGGAGTCTTAATTAATAGGTGTCAAGAAAAAGAGAAACTGGAGAAGAAGAAAGATCTATGTGTTAAACACTGACTTGCTGCCCAGCTGCAATGAACAAGATTAGTAGTCAGCTTCCATTTGTTAGTTTTGTCACAGTGTGCCCCATTTTTGATCTGAGGTCTCCTATACATGGGATGACCCCCATTCACTAATATGCACAGAGTTTGCTTAAGGGCTTTGGCATGTGTGGCCAGCAGTAAATCTCTCAAATGTGCAGTCTTTGCTCTACAGTATCCCATTGGGCAGGCAGAAATGTCCTTGGGTCAACATCCCAGTGGGAAGCCTCCTTTTGTCCAATACTGCTCCCTCCCTTTTCTTTCTGTAATTGCTCTTTCCCAGCAAACCTATTGAACTAACTACAGCTCAAAATCTTCCCATGGCACATGTTTAAAGTGAATAATACTTAGCAGATGCCAAAAATTACATTCCGTTAGATTTTCTGAATTCAGAGTTACCAATTTCTCACTTGAATTGCACCCTTGGATAATAGTTTATTTCATTAGGTTCTCACTGACACTCTACTAACACAATGTGTGAACTCATCACTGAAGCATGAGAATAGGTGTTAAAGATGTTATTTGGAAATAAACAACAGAGTAAGATTTCTTGTGCTCTGTATTTTCTCTCATTTTGGAGATAAGATATTACTTAGCATAACTTGAAAATATTACACAAGAAATAATTCTTATTAAAATATTATTTCCTCTTGATTACTGTCAAAAAATTAGCAGTTAAATTTTTTTTAACTATGTAAAATTTTCTTAGGTATCATAAAAAGTATAGAAACAACTTACAGTGGGTTTTATTTTTAAATGAAATAGTAAGCTAAATATTAGGCTGGAAGCTACTTAAAAACTAAAATGTCATTAATTCAAAATTAAGGCTGAGTCTAAAAATAAGTAGAAATAAGTAATAACCAGTTACACAAGTGAATTTTCTAGTCATTAAAGAGATAAATTTATGGATATAGAACATTTAATTTTTAAAAACCAATTTATAGGTGTTATATAATTTATAATTTTTCCAAATTATACATTTTGAATGTCAGGATTTTTAGACTGTCTAAATAATATGACGTAGTCACTCAATAAATATTGAACAAAAACTTGATGAATACCTGTATACTTGAGTCAGGTGAACAGATGAATGGTAAAGCATTTACAATTGCACAAATATTTATTAATTTCTCCAGCTGCACTGGCTTATACTATTTGCATTACAACTTAAATATTTGCTTTTGCAAGTCCCTGGTGTTTAGATATTGATCATAATTTGAAGAGAGATTCTAGGTAAAAAAGAGTAATTTTATGATAATTAAACAGTTTTGTCTATATATTTTGATATCAAATGTTTTATATAATAAAGGTATATCATAAATGAATATTTTTTACATCATATTTCTCAAAACAAGTTCATCCACTTGTAGTTTTTCTTTTTATAATAGCAAAATACATATAATACATTTTGAAGGTTTATGACATTGAAAGAATGTTATAGCGCAATACATTTTTGCCTTATGGGAGGGTTTTAATTATTTAAGCCAGAAAAGTTCCTAAAAATAAAGTTTCATTTCCATGTGCTAAATTTATTAAAATTAAGAGCCTCTTTACATCAGATTTTTAAAACACTTTCCCTTTATTTCAAACTGATCTATATTACTTCCTTGTATTTAGCACATCTATTTAGTTGTATTTGTTTTAATTTCCACTAGCACAAGGAAATACCTTAATTATCTTTGTATTCCAAGATTCTGAGCACTTTGATGGCACTTAGTAGGCACCGTAATAATTTGTAGAATTATTAATTCAAGGTTGGTTAACCTTTTGTTGTTGCAGTCTAACACCTTCCTATAATTTACCTTGAAAATTAGCCTTTCTTGGTCTATGGGATAGCAAAGATACCTTTAAAGGTGATGAGTTGTGTTTGTTAGTTCAACTGTATTTTGTTTGATCCTCCCATTAAAAGGTGATATTATTTCTTCTGCCCCTTAAATCTGGGATAGCCTCATGATTGATTTACTTTGAACAATGCAAGAAAGCAGAAGTGGCACTATGAGATCTTGGGCTTATACCCAAAGAGGTTTTACAGTTTCTATTTCTACCCTTTTGGATGCCACCATGAACCATGATCATTTGTGGTAGCCAGGACAGCTGTTACTTGTTAAATGGTCAATATTTCACAATGTAGAAAAAAACCTCAAACATATAAAACAACTATTTATAAACTCACTTTAATATGGACATGATAAAGATGTTAAAGAGTTTGAGGACAAAAAGAAAGAATTGGAGAAAACAGGTAACCCCCATGTTCTCTGCTCTACTGAATTCAGTTGAAAATGAAGCCTATTCAGTATCTCTGAGGCCATTCTATCTTGGAAGCCTTTGGAGAGTATTATTCCTTGTAGGGATGTTAACTATGATCTTTGCCTCTGTTTTCACTTGGCTGTCTTACCTCTGGGTCTGTGTACATTTGGGTCCATCCTAATCGGCTGCATTAACTTGATTATATCTGCAAAGAACCCGTTTCCAAATAAAACTACATTCACATGTACCTGAGAGAGGGGATGGGGTATTTTAGGACTTCAACATCTATTTTTGGGCATGCAAACCAACCCATAACAATCACTAATATACAAATCTCAGACACAATTTCAAAACATACTTCCAGCATCTTCTCAAGAAGCTGTATACTTAAGCTTGAAAAAAATAGCATCAGGTGGACCCTACATTGTATTCAATGTTTCTGGAAACATATGAATGATTTTAAAATCTTTCAAATCAATTGAAATTACTTGGGGCAGGGCCCTTTCTATCTTCCAGAAACATAAACATAAACACAAACACACACACACTTGTTAACTGATGGATTGAATGGTTCCCAAAGCCACCAGAGCCTTTCTGATTCAGAATTTCCAGATAGGTACATAATATATATACATGCATATACATACATTATATTTATATAAATATAATTCCCAGGTAGTTCCATTTGTCAAAACAGTTTTAAAACCATTTTATTAAAAGGCCTTCAACTTATCTAAAGAAGAAAATGGATGCATTAAACTTAAGGCAAAAAGATACCTCCTTTTCTGATGTGTTCTTGAAATAACGTGGCTGAGCTGGGAGTGATGAACATAACAAGGCAGAAATATTGGCTCATCAACTTCAGACACAGCTAAGAAGACTAAAAAGACTGTCAAAGCAAACATTCTACATCCTTTCATTTCTTAGCTCCTGTTCTTCACGTGCTCTCCTGACCAAAAATTATATATTATCCCAGAAAAATAGTGACAATATTTGAAAGAATTAAAAAAAAAAAAATCAGGGCACCTAAGGGGCTCAGTTATTCAGTATCTGCCTTTGGCTCAGGCCCTGATTCCAGGTCCTGGGATGGAGCCCCACACAGAGCATTGCTTCAGGCTCCCTGCTCAGCAGGAAGCCTGTTCTCTTTCTCCCACTCCCCCTGCTTGTGTTCCCCCTCTCGCTGTGTCTCTCTCCATCAAAAAAATAAAATCTTTAGAAAAAGAAAGAATAAAATAAATATAGATCCCTTTTCTATTTCTTAAAACAATTGAAAATTTTTGAATATCATTCTAAAACCCCTCTACTAAGATCATTCATTACCTTAATAAACAATGATCTTTCATTCTCTTGTCCATTTTCAAATATTTATTACATACAGAATATATAAATAAATTTTGTTAAAAGTGCAAACAGATAAAAAAAAGTGCAAACAGGAAAAAGAGTTTATCTATAAATATTCATTGCAATATATTCAGTATATGTAATATAGTGTTATTTGATATATAGTATTGATTATATATTTTACATGTAACTTTGATTTGATATATGTAGTTTATGTATAGTTTTTTTTAAAGATTTTATGTGTTTAACAGAGAGTGATAGAGCATAAGTAGGGAAACAGCAGGTAGAAGGGGAAGCAGGCTCTCCCTTGATCAGGGAGCCCAATGTGGGACTGAAACTCAGGACCTTGGGATCATTACCTAAGCTGAAGGCAAATGCTTAGCCAACTGAACTACCCAGGTGCCCATATAGTTTACATATAGTTTTGATTATTGGTTTTATACTTTAAAACACATCTTAGAGATCTTTCTGTATCAGTATATTATATTGATTTTATTTGTTAGAACCTCTTCTTAGTATTTGTTTAACCATAACATTTTGATTGTTAAAACAATTTGCTCATAATATAATGATGCATTGAATTTTCTGTGTTTCATTGTGAACAAGTGTTTCTCTAGGCTATGCAAATTAGACATCAATTAAACGTTTTGCTCATTTTTAAATTCTATGAAAAACTAAATTTTAAAAAAAATTATTTATTTATTTGTCAGAGAGAGAGAGCACAAGCAGGCAGAATGGCAGGCAGAGGCAGGAAGAATCAGGCTCCCTGCTGAGCAAGGAGCCTGATGAGGAACTTGATCCCAGCATGCTGAGATCATGATCTGAGCTGTAGGCAGTGATTTAACTGGCTGAGCTACCCAGATGTCCCGAAAAACTAAATTTTTACATTTAGTTTACATTTAACTAAATGGGTTCCAGAGATAATTATATCACATTTTCTCCATAATTTCTCAGAATATGAGACTAATGATGTCCTAAATATTCACCAATACTGTATATATATTATCAGTATCTATTTTGGTAATGTGAAGGTTAAAAATGATATTTCCCCAGAGCCTCACTTATCTCAGATATTATCAATCTATTCATTTTTGAAACAATAATGTTAAAATATTTTATGATCATTTCAGTTTTGTAGTCCTGGTTTTTAGGAGGTAATTTTTCATATGTTTATTGTCCATTTATATTTCTTCTACTATGATATGGTCAATTTTTATCTTTTGCATATTTTTCTTACATTCTCTAGTAATCTGCATTTTAATTTCTAAGTATTCTACATATATTTTGGATTTTGGATAAGTACTGCAAATACTCCCAGTCTGCCACTTTTCTTCTAATTCTGTTTACTGCATCAAAGTTATAAATAAGTTCATCTTTGCTAACATTCATCAATAGCTTTTCTTTAAAACATTTAAATTATAATAATTATAGAAGGCGATTTTAATTAAAATTAATTTTACATATATTTATTAAAAATAAAAATAAAGCTTGTTTCAGAAGAGAATCAAACAAGATGATTGTACAAGTATAAAGGAAAACAATGTAACCAGTTATTGTCCTCAACCAAATTCAGGCCCTAGATAGAGTTTTTAGACAAAATGGGATGAAGCCAAAATGAATTGAAAAACAACTTGAACAGGTGTTTGTATACATCTGCCCTCATTTGTAATGGCCAAGAGACAAGACCTCTGATTCTAACTTTGTCTTGTAATTTATGCTTATTGCCCTTAGAAATGTAAATACATTGAACTTTTCAAGTTTAAGAGTTCAAACATTGAAAGCAATTAAAACTTGTATTTAGAAAATGGCTATAAATAAGAGCTCTAGTAGTGTTTAAATGGTTCATTTAAGATTTAAAATATTGTGTATCTGATTATTAAATAACTGATTTATGTATGCTAAAAAGATTTTTATTTTAAAACTCTTGTAATCATGTGCATCATTTGGTAGACTCACACTAATGTAATAAATAGGACAGTATTTTCTGAAAGCACTGAATTGTGAATTAAAATACACCAATACTTTTCTTAAGACTTTGAAAAGAACTACAAATATGTAGCAAATTGGTACTCTTCATATTTAAAATTTAACATATGTGATAGAATCCTGGTTTTGGATAGGGACAGATCTCTATTATGAATGCCAGATCTGCCTTAAGCATGTTATTTAAGCCTTGACATCTCATCTCCCTATCTGTAAAATGAAGATAATAATGACGTATATCCTAATTTTGTATATTCATTAAAATGACATGGTAAGCACGTAGAACAATGCCTGATGCATAATGATAAAAGTTGGTTGTCATTTATATATTTATTAATCTGTTTTAAAATTGGTTCTCTTGTTCTTCAGGTACAATATTTAAAGGACAATTTACTTACAAAGCTATTTCTATTAATTATAAAATCCACTTGGCTTTTGGTAAACTTCTCAATGTCTTCTGATGAACCAAAAGCAAAGTATTAATAATGAAAAAAAAACCACCCTGATTAAATTTAAATTGATCTGACTTCTACTATCAGGTGTAAGATTTTAAGAGAAGAATTTATGTTATTTCACTTAGTGTTTAGTCAGTTCTATCAGCTCTAGTGGATTTAGACAGCTTTGTTCTTGTCTTGATGTGAATAACTGATTGTAGTAATTAACCTAACTATAACAGCATAATAATTGAACAATCAGCATTCAAGTGGCTTTCAACTTTCTCCTAAAACTTTTAATATCAAAGTGACCCAAAATCCATCTCACCTGGATAGAGTTCCTTGGATTATTTCCAAATGATAACTGGTTCAGTATTTTGGAAAAGAAGGAAATCATTGAGTTCTAAGACAAAGCACATTGTGAGCCTGCATTTGACCTTAATTCGTGACTGATAAAGTTCAAAGCTTATCAAAATTCACTTGGGTATATTTTCTTTTATTCTTCTATTTACATTTTGGATATAATTTTGTTTGTAAGAGGTTATACTCTTTCCATGGGGTATATATTAGAAATAATTTTAGATATATGACTGAATTAGAAGAGAGAAAAATGGCTAATAATCGATGTTTCTGACTTCCCTGTGAAGTCATCCTTGAACAATAATTGGTGAGATCTCTGCTATCCAAAAAGAAAATAACCTCTTTCAGTCACCTACTCCATAGCTGCATTCCATCCCCTCTGAGGGCTGGGGAAGGTAATTTTACTCTGTATACAATGCCTCACATCACACTTCCAATTACTTCATCCCTCCAGTGAGGTTTGAAAACATGAAACAACATGACTATTAGGAATGTAGTTGAGGTCTATGGAGGGCTGCAGAGACTCTTACTAGTTAGAAGGAGTAGAGAAAGAAGATTATGAAATAAACTCCCTTAATAAGAAGACTGAATTGGAAACACACCAATCTGAAGAATCAGAGGAGAACAACATCACAGGAATTGGAGTTAAAAGAAATCTGTTGAGAGGGAAGGTGATTTCTTAAATCTCCGAAGAAATTCTTTATCAGGGAAAAAAAAAAAAACAAAAACAAATCTGTCTAGATTTAAGAGGAAAAGAGTTGTAAAATGAGACTTGTGATTCCTTTGGGTGATTTATATTTATTATTGCTAGTAGAAAAAGCAAGTGATAAGGAAAGCTACACAGTCTGGGAAGTAAAAGTAATGAAGTCAGGTGTACAGAGGTCCATAGCACAATTGTTTCAGAGAAATTGTTATTTGCCATTCACCTACTTCTGTTGTGCAAGATGGTATGATTTATCTTTGAAAAAGTATTTTGTGTTCATTGTGTTTTATAGTCTCTTCCTTTATCTAAATCCTCTGTGTTTTTGCCCTTCATCTGACACTACTTTGGGTTTGAACAGGAAAAATATAGCAGGAACTCCTAGAGCTGGAAAGGTAGAATGTTGACAAAGAGAGACTCAGCAAAAATTCTTGCTTTTGGAAGAACCAGGGATTTTATAATATTATCATGGTTTATTTGAGATGGGACTGATGTAGAAGTCTAACTTAAGAAACTATAGAAAAAGGAAAGAGGTAATTTTTATCAGTCAGAGTCCTGGTGGGAGATACATGTCAAAATCATTTTTTTTTTTAAATGAGTGGAGGTGTTCATGAATATGTGGCTAAAATTAATGGGAAGTATCGAGGGTTGACCTAAATTGTTTGGAGTTTCAACCACTGTAGGTTTCAGATGCAACAGGGAGGAACAGTCCCAGAGACTGAGAAAGAAGAACTGTAGCTCTAAGAGATGTATTACCTCCCAGGATAGAAGCTGTGTTCTTTGATAGACAGACTTCACCAAATTCTGATGACCCTTCTGGTAGAGAAACATGGCCAAACTCTGAGGGAGGATGTGGAAATAAATTGTTTTCAATCCTGTAATCACTTGCCAGTTATACCCAGTGATTGGACCAAACTCAAAGCCAGAGGGCAAGAGAGCCATTTGATGAAGTTCACAGAGTTAGCTCCATATGGCACAGAGAATAGTGGTGAAGAGTGGAAAGTGGGTCTTGGGGGCCCACAGAAAATATCTAGGACACACAAGCCAGGCGTCTAGGATATATACCCAGGATATACAAGTATTTAAGATTTTTTTTTTCCAAGGTAAGTACCTTTATAGTCATTGAGAACACAAAGACTCTGTAGCTTTCCTTGCCATCCTTGGGGCTCATATTTAAGTGCATATTTTTAATATAACATGTGCATGTACAAGTGTGTGTACACTTGTATTATTTACCTGGATACACATACATGCATGTAGCTACATAAAATCTTAGAATATGTATTTTTGTATTTTTCTTTCTTTCCTGCAATTCCCAAATCTTCCTGTGGTAGATAGAAAATTCACATTGCACAAACTAGATAGAATTAGGGATGTTGAGACAGCTGAGCATGTTTTGGCTAATGCCAGTGTTCTACCTTGAAATCGAGGATGCTTGTAGCCCTTCCCTTGTCCAAGTAAACATTAACATAGAGAACACAGAGGTCATTTCCATAGTTATTGGGAGAGTGTTTCAGTAGCCTCATTATGTTCATGATGCTTGTGGTGTCTGGTTATCATTCAGCAGAATAATATTATGCCCTCTGAGGTTTTGCTTAGCACCTATGTCAATCTTACTCTTAGTCTTCCAAAACACCAACTGAGGTTCTTGAAGCACTCACAAAATTGACAGTAATAATATGGAAACAAAAGTCTAAGCTGGGCAATGCAGAAACTCCCCCTGGTTAGACAGATATGCAAGAGTATATGCGATATGTCAAATGATGTTGAATACTTAGCACTCTTAGAGCTCTGAAAACTATAATAACACATAAATCAGTTATTAAAATTTGTTTGAACTTTTTCCTTTTGACTGATTGTTATATTCCTAGAAAACAACATTTATATATGCATTGTTGTTTTGACATTAATTGAAAAATAATTTTTAACCATTATTTTCTTAAGGATTTATTGGAAACAAACATGTGAAGTCTCCAGATATTATAATGAAATGAGCAATTTAGGAGTGTTTGGAGAAGTCACAAATGAATATGTACCCTGATTTAATAATTACTACATCTGCAACTTTAGGTAAGTTACTTTACTTTTCTGAATTTTATTTTTCATATTTTTAAAGTAAGGGTAATAATTCCAAACTTGTGTGGACATTGGAAACAATAAATGTGCATGAAAATCTTCTAATTCTACCCCTCTGCCATTCCTCCTTTTCACTTACCATCACCAATCTGGCAATATTTCCTTGGGTCCTATCAAAGACACTGACCAACAGTATAATTTTCTCTATTTATCCAGTTCCAGATTGATTGTAAATGTATTCCATTATTCCTGAAGACTTCAGGAAGTTAAAGATATTAAAGCTTGAGTGAATACAACACTATTTGCCCTGTATTTTGCTGCCTCTTGTCTTGATTCACATCTTGAACATAGAACATATTGCCCACATCCCAGTGTGATTTTATTCTCTAAGAATTTCCTCCAGGCACAAAATTAAAGATCCCTAGGCTCTTTCCACTTGCCAACCGTGTTTCATAGACATAGTCAGTTTTGAAGAAAGTCAAAGCCTAAAATGAAATCTGTACCTCTCTACCTGTATCTAAATAAGGGGATGCAAATGTAAAATAGAGAAAAAATTAATCTGAAATTCCAGACTACTTAAGTGGATAAACAGAAGAAAGGAAAAAAAAAAAAAAAGGAAGCTCTGTTTTAACATTAATTCCCATCAATATTAGAGGTAATTGATTCCACAAAAACTAGAATATGAAATTTAGCCATAACATTATCATGAAAATTATAAAATTAATGATATATTTAACTTTAAATACTATTATATAAGGATATTAGTAACCATTCCTAGAAATTACAATGAAACATTAAACTTTATGTCAAATTTATATTGAGACAATTACTCCAGATTCTTCAAAAGCAGACAAATTCCTTATGTGTCCTCCCAATGCAATATTCCTGAGGGTATTTTTAGACACCTGAAATGATATTAAATTCATTATATTTGTATTAAGTCTGGATAAAGAATGCATGTTATAGAGTTAATTTATCATTGTGAAACTTATCTTCAGAAGAATTAAGGTAAGGAAGCAAAGAATGCTTATAAATGTAGTATAATTAAGATATTTAGATAAAAATAGTTTTTAAATGGTGAAGCTAAAAAGTATTTAAGTGAAAGAAAAGGGAATGAAATAGATAATATTCATATATTTAACATACAATTATTTGTACACATGTTCACACATGCATACATACACTCATACACTTATATATGTAAAGATGTATTTATGTAAAATTTAAAAGTTTTAGAGAACATCATTAACTCATTTAGCTCAGCAAAAAGAATAGAGAACTAATACCAACTCTGGTTTTGATGTTGTACTAAATTATGGAAGATATTACCATTGGGATAGGTTGGGTGAGGAGGACACAGGACCTCCTGGCACATTATTTTGAAACTGACTGTGAACCTATAATTATAAAATAAATGTTTAAAAAATAGGGTTATATTGGACAAAAATTTTTTTAAGTAAAAAGAGCCTGTAAAGGGAAATTACGCTGTGGTTTTGAAACCAAGAAGGTGTATTTTGACTGCACATTTTAAAATGTTATTATAGGAGCTAAGTGTGATTGTTGGATTCAACATGAGAAATAAAGTATCAATAGGAATTTTAAAATCCATTCTTTTTGTATAGAAATGGAAAGTTATTTTTATGCATTTACCTGGATGGTTTTAATCATAATTATGGTCTTAATTATAATCTATAACTTTTAAAACTATTTATTTGAAAGAGAGAAAGTTTGTTTGCATCTAAGAAGAGGGACAGAGGGAACTAATCTCAAGCAGACTCCCTGCTGAGCATGGTGTCCAACACAGGGCTTCATGTGGGTCTAGATCCCACAACCTTGGGATCATCAGCTGTGCCTGTGAAGAAGGGTTGGATGCTTAACTGACTGATCCACCGAAGCACCTCAAATAATCTATAATTTTATGTGGGAAGAATGGTAGAAAAAAATGAGGATATGAAACATGGGCAACATTTTCTAGAAAAAATTTTAAACAGGATTTGGAAGCATTTACTCAGTTTCTCTTTTTGAGTAGAAAGTCTTTTCTATAGAAAAGAATGTTTTGAGTTCACTAAATATCTTAATTCTAGATAGTGAACTTAAAAGGTCTTGATACCTTAGGGCCCCTGGGTGGCTCCGTCAGTAAGCATCTGCCTTCAGCTCAGGTCATGATCCCAGGGTCCTGGGACTGCCCTGCATAGAGCTTCTAATTGGGCTCCCTGCTCAGCTGGAAGTCTGCTTCTTTCTCTCCCACTCCCCCTGCCTGTGTTCCCTCTCTTGCTGTGTCTTTCTGTCAAATAAATAAAATTTTAAGAAAAAAAAAAAGTCTCAATATCCTCATTTGAAACCCAGGACCATAACATATTTTTCAAAACGTTATTTTTAGGGGCGCCTGGGTGGCTCAGTGGGTTAAGCCTCTGCCTTCGGCTCAGGTCATGATCTCAGGGTCTTGGGATCAAGTCCCGCATCGGGCTCTCTGCTCAGTGGAGAGCCTGCTCTCCTCCTCTCTCTCTGCCTGTCTCTCTGCCTGCTTGTGATCTCTCTTTCTCTCAGATAAATGAATAAATAAAAAATCTTTAAAAAAATGTTATTTTTATATGTTGTAGCACAAAATATTTGTTATAATTAACATAAATTAATAGAAACAGTGAAATATTTCTTAAAATGGTCTAATAAACAGTTTATGAAACACTTTAAAATGATGTTAAAGAACGAAAATTTTAAGGGCACCTGGATGGCTCAGTTGGTTAAGCTGCTGCCTTCAGCTCAGGTCATCCTGAGATCGAGTCCCACATCTGGCTTTCTGCTCAGCAGGGAGCTGCTTTCCCTCTCTTTCTCTGTCTGCCTCTCTGCCTACTTGTGATCTCTCTCTCTGTCAAATAAATAAATAAAATCTTAAAAAAATCTTTAGAATGAAAATTTTATAGATTCATTTGAAACATTTTCTAAATAAAAAATTAATTTAAAAAAATAAAATCTTAACTATGCAAAGATAGTGTAATTTTGTTTTTCTAAAAATTTGTATTTGAAGTCAATTTGGTCTATTTGTATAAAATAGAAATGGAGTGAATTATAGGAATTAGTGATTTTTCAATCTTAGGCAGAGACTAGCAGGATCTCCATTTGTTCTGAAATTATAACACTAAGTTATCCTGGAAGAAAGTTATCATGGAAGAAAGAGCTATTGAAGTAGATCTCCTTTCAAATATATTAGCTATGATCTCTTCATCTACTCATCTTTGCTCACCAGTGTACATCATGAGGATAACATTGTCTTGAATTCACATTTTCTCTTTATTACCCTACTCTGGTTGAAATATGATAGTCTGGTTATAAGTTTGATTGAGTTACTAGTTGTAAAAAATTTCTCCTAGTTTCTTTGTAGAGTCTTACGTCTGCTCTGCTTTTCAAAGGAACAGTATTCCTCCACATAAATGATATTTGGGCAGCTTGGGGAACTTATATAGACATTAATATGGAAGAGAGTTGGAAAGAACAGTAATTGAACTGCTGCGATAATTCCTGTCAGCTGCAGTGCTCGGAACTGGCTTGGGTCCATTTGAAGCCTTCTGGTCCTGTGGTCTCACTGAAGGCAGTGTTCTGCATATTATCTTTGATCGAGTTATGCTTGAATAATTTTGGCTGAAGATGGAACAATTTCTCACTCTTCAGAACTTTACAGTTGCACTTGCTAATAAACCAATTGAATTATTTATTTTCCTTTTTAACTATGAGTCAGTTTTGAATTATAGTTCTATATTTAAAATTTACAATATAAATTTTTATTTACTTATAAGAATGGTAAAATTCTATGGTATTAAGACATAATAACCCAATGCAGTCTTAGTATTGTTTTTGTTTTTAAACTATGAAATTGAAATAAATTGTGATAATGCAGATTTCTGTCTTAGTCTGCTAGGGCTGCCATACAAATATCATAAATTGGTGACTTAAAAACAGAAATTTATTTTCTCATGATTCTGGAGTCTGGAAGTTTAAGATTAGAGTAGTAACATAGTCTGTTTCTGGTGATGGTGCTTTTTCTGCCTTATAGATAGCCAACTTCTCTCTGTGTCTTATACGGAAGAGAGGGAGTGAGCAAGAGAGCACAACCTCTCTGGTATCTCTTCTTAGAAAGGCACAATCCCACCCACGAGAGCCTCAAAGCTCTCAAAACTTCATCTAACCTAAATTACCTCACAAATGCCCTATCACCAAATACCATTGCACTGGGGGTCAGGGTTTCAACATATGAATATTTGTAGGACATAAACATCTACCATATTAAGAATCTCTCAAAAAAAATTTTTTTTTAAAACAAAGAACATGGCATTAAAAGTGAGAGACACAGTGACAGAGGGCACACAAGCAGGGGGAGTGAGAGAGGGAGAAGCAGGCTTCCCCCCAAGCAGGGAGCCTAATGTGGGGCTCAATCCCAGAACCCTGGGATCATGACCTGAGCCGAAAACAGACACTTAATGACTGCCACCCAGGCACCCCATTAGCACCATGTTCTAAGAACAAGAACCCAGGTTTTCATACTGGCTTTGTGAAGACCCATAATGTTTCTGAATCTTATTTTACTCATAAAAAAATACGCTTCCCAACATTTCTATTTCTTCTCTCAATAGAATAATAAACAAAAATTTTGGCTAAGTATTGGAAATACATATTTTTGTCAATTTTATCTTTCTGCAACTAATCTTTTTCTTTTATTAGCTAATGTTTTGGATATTATTTCTTGGGTGATAATGATAACTGTAAAATTTTTAGGATTACTACTTTCTAGTAACCTATCATGAGTAGGTAGCAAGTTTTTCCAACTTATTTTACCAGAACATTTTTTGTGGTTACACAGTGGGATAATTCTTATCACTCTTCTAGAATGTTCTTAAAAGGAGAGGCAAAAATTTGGAAACTCAATTTGCATGTCATATATTTTTCTCTTTCTTGTTTTAGTACACTCTCAGAATTCTGTCAGATTTGTATATTTCTTGCAATATGTGAGACCTCAAAACAAACCCAATTATACCTATAGAAATCTAATCTAGTTCAATTAAGAGTACTTGGAATGTGCACTCACTTTGGAGTCAAATAGCATTTGGTTTGATATCTGAATCTACATCTTAAGGGATATCTTGAGCAATTATTTTTACACTCAATTATTTTTGTCTAAAAAATAAAGGAGAGTAATTACTATAATATTTATTATGTAGAATTGAGGCAAAGATTAAATGGATTAAATGACATTTACTAAATGGTAGTAGCCATTTACATGTATATGTGATTAGAGGGATTAATTAGCTAGTAACCTTTATTTGCTATCAAAATTTTAGTACTAGTTCCTTTGTTGTATATGACATTGCTTTGGAACCAGCATATTGCTTTTAGTTTTGAACAAGAGTTAAGATTCAAAAATTTGGAGTCTTTATCTGAAAACACTACAGGTAAGTGAGTGATGAGTAGTTGGCACATTATAAATATATTTTTTGTAAATTAAAATAAGAATGAGAACTGGTAAGAATGTGAAAGTCTACTTCAGTAAGTTCTGACGCCTTTTAGGAAGTTACTATCTCTAGCCTGTTGCTTATGATGATTAATGGCTATACTGAATAACCACTCTAGCAGTTTAACCTGTATATTTAAAACTTCACTTGTTTAAAATCACAAGCTATCAACAGGAAGTATATCAGGTCAGGAAGGACAAATCTGTCATCCATAACATTTCAGAGAATAAGCAGTGGATATTCCCAGCACATTGGGAGTTCTTGAAATTAGGAATTTGTCTAAATTAACCTTTTTATATTAATATTTTATGCCAACATACAGAAAATGATAGTAAAGGAGCACCAACAGAAAAACCTACCTGTTATTATTTTGCCATAAAAAAGAATGAAATCTTGCCATTTCCAACAATGTGAATGGAGCTAGAGTATATAGTATTAAGTGAGTAAGTCAGAGAAAGACAAACATATGATTTCACTCATATGTGGAATTTTAGAAACTAAACAAAGGAGCAAAGAAAAGAAAGAGAAGGAGATAAGCTGAGAAACAGACTTGTAACTATTGAGAACAAACTGATGGATATCAGAGGGGAAGTGGGTGGGGGGATGGGTGAAATAGGTGATGGGATTAAGGAGTGCACTTGTGATGAGCACGAGGTGATGTATGGAATTTTTGAATAGCTATATTGTACACCTGAAACTAAATAACACTATATGTTAATTATGCTGATATTTAAAAAAGAGAGTCTACTTTTTGGTTTGCCTCTTTTTTCTTATGTTTCTTAAATTCCACACATGAGTGAAATCATTGTATGTCTTTCTCTTCCTAACTTCTTTCACTTATCATTGTGCCCTCCATATTGCTACAAACAGAAAAATTTCATTCCTTTTTATGGCTGAGTAATTATTCCACTGTGTGTGTGTGTGTGTGTATGTGTGTGTGTGTGTGTGTGTGTACCACTTCTTTTTTATCCATTCATCTATCCATGGACACTTGCACTGCTTCCCTAATTTGGCTATTGTAAATAATGCAATAAACATAGGGGTGCATATATCTATTTGAATTAGTGTTTTTGTATTCTTTGGGTAAATACCCTGTAGTGGTATTTATGGGTTTTTGTTTGTTTGTTTGTTTGGTGTTGAGTTTTATAAGTTCTTTATATATTTTGTCTACTAACCCTTTATCAGATACATCATTTGCAAATATAATCTCCCATTTAGTAGGTTGGCTTTTAGTTTTGTTGTTTGTTTCCTTTGCTGTGTAGAAACTTTTATTTTGACATAGTCCCAATAGTTTATTTTTGCTTCTGTTTCATTTGCTTTAAGAGGCATATCTAGAACAATGTTGCTACAACCAATATCAGAGAAATTATTACTCTTGTCTTCTTTTAGGATTTCTATGTTTCAGGTCTTATGCTTAAGTCCCTAATGCATTTCAAGTTTATTTTTGTATATGGTATACATACATTTATACATTTACATATGCATTTTTTATATGGTATACATACATTTTTGTATATGGTATAAGAACTTGGTTCAATTTTATTCTTTTGCATGTAGCTGTTCAGTTTTCCCAATACTATTTGTTGAAGAAACTGCCTTTTCCCCATTGCATATCCTTGCTTCCTTTATCGTAGACCATATAATTGTGTGTTTATTTTGGGAGTCTCTTTTCTGCTTCTTTTTTTTTATGAACATATAATATATTTTAATTCCCGGGGTTACAGGTATGTGAATCACCAGGTTTACACATTTCACAGCACTCACCATAGCACATACTCTCCCCAATGTCCATTACCACACCCCCCGTTCTCCCAAACCCCCTCCCCCCTCTTTTCTGCTTTTTTGATCTGTGTTCCTGTTTTGCGTTAGTGCAGCTTTGTAGTATATTTTGAAATCTGGGATGATGATGACTCCAGTTTTGTTCTTTTTCAAGATTGCTTTGGCTATTTGGGGTATTTTGTGTTTCCATATAAATTTTAAGATTAGTTGGTCTAGTTCTATAAATAGTGCTGTTCATATTTTGATAGAGATTGCATTAAATATGTAGATTGCTTTGGATAGAATGGCCGCTTTAACAATATTTGTTATAACAATCCATAAGCATGGAATACTTTTCCATTTCTTTGTGTCATCCTCAATTTCTTTGATCAGTGTTTTATAGTTTTCAGTACAGGTCTTTTACCTACTTTGTTAAGTTTATTCCTAGGTATTGTATTATTTTTGGTACAATTATAAATAGGATTGTTTTCTTAATTTTTCTTCCTGCTGCTTTATTATTAGTATATAGAGATGCAATGGATTTCTCTATGTTGATTTTATATTTTGCAACTTACTGAACATTTATCAGCTCTAATATTTTTGGTGGAAAGTTTAGGATTTTCTATATATAGTATCATGTCATCTGCAAATATTGGAAGTGGATACATAAATACATATAAATGTTATATCTTCTTGTTGGATGTTACCTTTATGGTATATCCTTATTGTTCTTCTTAATGACTGAATTGAGAATTGGCATATGGCCTAATTCTTGCCAGTGATACCTAAAGCAGTACCGTTTTTTGGACTTCAGGGGAAAGTATCATCAGTCATAATACCATACAACCAAAAGATACAACTTCACACTTCTTTTTAAGATTGTTGCTTTGTGTGATATAATTTCTCAAATCTTCTGCTACCATATTATTAGGACAAAGATGAAACATTTAAACTAAATGAAGACTGGTCAAGAGAATGATAGGAAAAGTAGAGCTAGAACATAGAATGTGCTAAATCTGAAGCCTGTTGTACTTATGAGTGTCTTGTCATATAAAATAATGTCTTCAGAATCTTTATGTCAGTTTGGATCAATGATTTTTCTATTATTGAAGCCAAAATCAGCTTAACTAATAACTATTATGTTTATATTTCTTTTGCAACCTGATACCCTCTGAATGTTCCTATAACACATTTTATTGTCTTAGGGTTTTAATTATGTCTTCTTTAAAATAACTATAAGTTCTAACTTATAAAAAGTTTGAAAGTCATCACTCCATTTCTTACAATAAAGAGAATTAAACAATACCCCCTGAAAATTAGCAGCTATTCTTGAGTCCAACAGATTGCTGAGGTTGTAGGGCAATCTACTATCCTGAAATCTTAGAGTACAGGTAAATCTAGAGAGTCACAATTGAGATCTGCTTATCTGGATCAGAAACTGCTAGAGCCATAAATTGGTAAGAGTTATTAAATAATCTACCAGGAGATGACTGAACCAGTCAAGTGTGATAATTCCTGAGGGCCATTGTCTTGGGCCTGGAGGCACACTTTCCTTCATTTTACCTGCAGGAAATTTATCATATTCCCAAGGCAAAGAGCCAATAAATATCTTCTCCTGGATTGGACAGGGGGTAAAGAAAAGCAGTTGAGGAAAAATCATTTTGAATGTTTATAATTTAAAAAGCCTACTTTCCAGGGGAAAATAATATCAGAGAGGCATATCTTACCATGGGAAGGTATTTCCCTGAATTCAGCACTTTCTAGCCTTCCTGTGTTATCCATAGAAGGGTGGTTACTAAGAAACATTTAGAAGGGCACAGCTTAGGGAACGAGCCCACTAAAATACTAAGATTTAATTATAAATGCCTCTGTTCTGCTACACTTACCACCACACCAATAGGGTTCTGATATAATAAGAGTGAATTATACATAAAGACAGTAGAAGATTTTTGAAAATTCTGGCATCTGCTGATAAAACAAACATTAAATACAGCCCAAATTCTAACTAGATTAACATAAAACCTTACTCTAATCCCTCTTTATCTCAGTTATCTTAATAAAATTTTATTGTCTTTCAACAAAAATTAAAGTATGCTAAAAAGAAAAAGAATCAAAGTAACTACCAAAACTTGCCTCAGATATGGCACAGATGTTGGGATTACTAGATGGGTAATTTAAAATAATTAAAAACAGTATGTTAAGGACTCTAATAGAAAAAGTAGACAGTATGGAAGAACCAGTGGGAATGTAACCAGAGAAATTGAAACTCTAAGCAAGGATCAAAATGTTGGAAGTCAGAATACTAATAGAAATAAAGGATATCTCTTATGGAATCATTAGTAGACTGGATATAGATGAGGAAAGAATAAAGAAGTATAAAGATATGTTCATAGAAACTTACAAAATGAAAATGAAAAAAATAAAGAATAAAAATAAAAAAGAATAGAACATCCATGAACTATGGAACAATTATAAAACAACTATGTAATTAGCATATTAGAAGAAGAAAAAGAGAATAGAATAGTAATGGCTCAGAACTTTCCAAAATTAATGAAAGACACCAAATAAAATAGACAAGAAGCTCAGAAAACATCTAGGAAAATAGCCTCAAATAACTTACATCTAGACATATCATGTTCATACTGAAGAAAACTGAAGACAAAGAAAAAAAAATCTCAAAGGTGCTGAAGCATAAAAACACTCCACCAATAAAAGAGTAGAGATACAAATTACATCAAACTTCATTCTATAAACCATGCAAACAAGAAGAGAGTGAGACAGAGCATGGAGAGTACTTAAAAAAAAAAAGATGTCCAATGGAAAAAAGACAGCCTCTTCAATAAATGGTGCTGGGAAAATTGGACAGCCACATGCAGAAAAATGAAATTGGACCATTTCCTTACACCACACACAAAAATACACTCAAAATGGATCAAGGACCTCAATGTGCGAAAGGAATCCATCAAAATCCTTGAGGAGAACACAGGCAGCAGCCTCTTCAACCTCAGCCGCAGCAACATCTTCCTAGGAACAACGCAAAAGGCAAGGGAAGCAAGGGAAAAAATGAACTATTGGGATTTCATCAAGATCAAAAGCTTTTGCACAGCAAAGGAAACAGTGAACAAAATCAAAAGACAACTGACAGAATGGGAGAAGATATTTGCAAACGACATATCAGATAAAGGACTAGTGTCCAGAATCTATAAAGAACTTAGCAATCTCAACACCCATAGAAAAAAAGAAGGAAATTTTAAAACCATCCACCTGGATTTGTATTTCCAGAGAAGTAATTCTTATAAAATGAAAGAAAAGTAAAGATATTCTTTTTTTAAATTAAATTTTTTATTTTTTTTTATTTTCTTAATTTTTATTTATTTTTTAAATTTCTTTTCAGTGTTCCAGAATTTGTCATTTATGTACCACATCAGTGCTCCATGCAATATGTGCCCTCCATAATACCCACCACCAGGCTCACCCAACCTCCAGCCTCCACCCCTCCAAAACCCTCAGATTGTTTTTCAGAGTCTGTAGTCTCTCATGATTCGTCTCCCCCTAAAATTTCCCCCAACTTCCTTCTCCTCTCCATCTCCCCATGTCCTCCATGTTATTTCTTATGCTCCACAAATAGGCAAAACCATATGATAACTGACAGTCTGCTTGACATATATCACTCAGCATAATCTCTTCCAGTCCTGTCCATGTTGATGCAAAGGTTGGGTATTCATCCATTCTGATGGAGGCATAATACTCCATAATATATATGGACCACATCTTCCTTATTCATTCATTCGTTGAAGGGCATCTTGGTTCTTTCCAGTTTGGTGACTGTGGCCACTGTTGCTATGAACATTGGCTCCTTTTCACTACATCTGTATCTTTGAGGTAAATTCCCAGTAGTGCAATTGCAGGGTCATAGGGTAGCTCTATTTTTAATTTCTTAAGGAATCTCCACACTGTTTTCCAAAGTGGCTGCACCAACTTGCATTCCCACCAACAGTGTAAGAGGGTTCACCTTTCTCCACATCCTCTCCAATACACCTTGTTTACTGTCCTGTTGCTTTTGGCCATTCTAATTGGTGTAATGTGGTATCTCAATGTAGTTTTGATTTGAATCTCCCTGATGGCTAGTGATGATGAACATTTTTTCATGTGTCTGTTAGCCATTTGTATGTCTTCATTGGAGAAGTGTCTATTCATGTCTTCTGCCCCCCCCCTTTTTTTTTTGACATGATTATCTGTTTGTGTGTGCTGTGTTTAAGGAGTTCTTTATAGATCCTGGATATCAGCCCTTTGTCTGTATTGTCATTTGTGAATATCTTCTCCCATTCCATGGGTTGCCGCTTTGTTTTGTTGAATATTTCCTTTGTTGTGCAGAAGTTTTTGATCTTGATGAAGTCCCAAAAATTCATTTTTGCTTTTGTTTCCTTTGCCTTTGGAGATATATCTTGAAAGAAGTTGCTGTGGCCGATGTTGAAGAGGTTACTGCCTATGTTCTCCTCTATGATTCTGATGGATTCCTACCTCACTTTGAGGCCTTTTATCCATTTCAAATTTATCTTTGTGTATGGTGTAAGAGAATGGTCAAGTTCCTTTCTTCTCCAATAGCTGTCCAATTTTCTCAGGACCATTTATTTAAGAGACTATCTTTTTTCCACTGTATATTTTTTTCCTGCTTTGTCAAAAATATTCTTAAGGAAACATGGAGGGAATCCATTACCAATAGACTTGTCTTTCAAAGGTTCAAAGAAGTTCTTCAGGGAGAAGGAAATGATAAAACAGAAACTTGAACCTAGGTGAAAAAGGAAGACTGTTGGAGAAGGAACAGATGAAAGTAAAATAAAATTATTTTTCTTCTTAATCTGAAGGATAACTCTTTAAGATAATAATAATCTAAATGTGTTGGGTGATACTAGCATATGGTGAAGTGAAGTCATTGACAATAGTCATAAGAGATGAGAGAAAGTGGGAATATTCTTATAGTATCTGTACTGCTTACAAAATAACAGCAGTTTTTGAGGTGGACTTAGATTAGTTTAAAAATGGGTATTCAAACTTTGGCTCATTCATTAAGATTTAAATTTTTAAAATGTATAACTAACATTCTAAGAGAGGAAATAAAATAGACTCATATACCATGTTCAATTAAAACAGAGAAGCCAGAAAAAAAAGTTACAAAGAACAAGTACATCAAATTGGAAACAGATGCAAATATGTAGATACTAGTTCACTGTGTCACTAATTGCTTTAAGTGTAGAAAGTCCAATTATGCCAATTAAAAAACAGAGACTATCAGAGTGCATTTAAAAAAGACCTAATTATATGCTGTCTGCAAGAATCCCAGTTTAAATATAAATACTCAGGTTAAAATATAAAGGGTTGATATACCATCCTAACATAAACAGAAAGCTAGACTAAGTGTATAAATTCAGACAAAGCCAACTTCAGAACAAGGGAAATATCAGAAATGAGATACCTAATTGATAAGGGTGCCAATGCTCCAAGAATACCGAACAATTCTTAATGTCTATATAACTAACAATAAACTCTTAAAATAAATGATGCAAAAACTTAGAACTGTAAAGAAAATAGACAAGTCCATTATTTTAGTTGGAGACTCTAACATGCTTCTCTTAGTAATTGATAAGCACCCAGAAAATCAGTTAAGGATATAGTTAACCTGAATAGCACTATTGAAACACACTTTCTAATTGAAAATAATCATGACTTTCTCCTGCTTCCAGTAATTACATTCCTTTAAAAAATTATTTACAATGGAAAAGTTATCCATCATGTTAGTAGGAATTGTGTGAAAGTGAGAACCTTCTTTTATTTTACCTCAGGTACACTTTACAATATTTATTAGTCATTTCTGTTGTACTTTAGATAAAAATTCCTCAAAAATGTTGGTGTACCATGTTGATAATTGAAAGAAGAAATATTTGCATTGGTGAATTTTCCTTTGTTGTTGTAATGACTACCAAGTAAGGTCGGATCTCTGCCTATAAAAATGAGAGTAGTTATATTCTTCTCCCAGAGATTGGTCATGAGATACGTGTGATCTGGACAACATTTTCTGCCTAGAATAAAAACAAAAACAAAACAAAACCTTGCTGATTTTAGCTTTTTGCATCATATAGGATGAATAACACAAAATATTAATCAAATTGATTTCAGAAAAAAACAGTTACTTATTATAAAATATCCCTTAAAAATTCAATATAAGAATTTGAAAGCCACTGATATTTCTACTAGTAGTTGTGCTAATAGAGCAGAATAAAACTAGACAGGAATATGGTTAGTAGCTCCTGTTTTATAGTATCAGTCAGTATTGGTATGTATCCAAATACCTTGGCACTTATGTTTTTTTCCTTGCCAAGGAACTTCCCTATTAAATGAGAGATTCCATGATTTAAATACGTGAGGGATTAAATGCAAGTTTTCAATCTGATACTTACCTATGTGTCATCATGGATAGCTTGTCAAACAAATTTATTTGTCCTAATGAAATATACATTGACATTAACACAGATTAATACTTAACTGGCAAAAATTTAAGGAAATTAAAATTCTTAAGGATGATATTGGCCAATACTTGGTATCAGTAAAGTTGTAAAGTTGTGAGCAAACTGACAGTTTATTGGATGAGTAGCTAACTGCAATATCATAATCTGAAGTATAATTTTTTTCTCTTTCCACTGTAAAGAGTCTAAATGATAGATATTTAAAATTAGGAGGTTAGTGTACATAGTATTTCAAATTATGCATACCTTTTATAAAATAACCTTGAGTATTCTTAAGTTTTTAAAGATTTATTTATGTATGATTGAGAGAGAAGGTGGGGTAGGAGCAGAGGGAGAGAAAATCTTAAGCAGACTCTTCACTGAATAGAGAGCTTGGGCTGGATTTCATGACCCTGAGATCACAACCAGAGTCAGATGCTTAACTGTCTACACTATCCAGACACCCCAAGTATTTATAACTTTTGTTTTCTCCTTGGTCTTCTTTCTAAAAATGAAATGTACTAATGTATCTAATTTGAATATGAATTTTCCATATGCTATCTGTGTCTTAGTTTTTGTCCTAGGAGAAATCAGACAAAGATTTTTTATTTAGGAAAAATTGGTTGTTTAACAATTTATATTTAACTGGACATCCTTCCTGTTCTCCAAACTGGAGGTACTGACTTTTTTCCCGCTTTATTAGTTTGTATGTCTATTCTGTGCAGCCTAGATTGCACAAACAGGTTCCTGTTTCCTACCTACACTTTCTGGTTATTGGCTTGCTTTCTTACCAGTTACCTGAATTTATTAGTAATAATTGTGCCTTCTGTGCCTTGCATTTCAGAATCAAGGTCTTCCTTTTTGAATGCCCACTTTTTATCTTCTTTTACATTCAGGTATTTAACTGCAATCTACTTTACCATTGTTCATTTAAATCCTTTTTTCCAGCTCTACCTTAACAATTTCCAAGTCTTTAAAGACTTCTATTCTGCCTCTGTGTGACTGTACTTTAAATTCTAGGTTCATAGGATTCTGTAGCCTAGAGTTCTAAATTTAAAAGTACTCAAGATTCAATGACAGGTGGTATATTTCCAGGAATTAATGTGTGTTTTGTATTTCTCTTTCTCATTATTCTTTCATTGAGAACAAAAGGGCAACTTTTTTCTTTCTTCACCTTAAAATGAAATACAAATGTATACATTAAAACTTTCTGGCCTAAGTAGATGATAGAAAGATTCAGAAGTGTGCTTGCCTGGCATAGATGAAATTAGATATAAAAGAAAGGAAAGGACGAGGCAGAGGGTTGACCTGGATTAGAAAGAGAGGAGCTGAAAAGGGAAAATGGACCCTGCATCTTGAAGACAAGGAGTGGAATAGAAGGATATAGCACCAAAAGCAGTTACAATTATAATACCATCACCAGGACATATTCAGGTCTCTCAGGACAAGATTTGGATAATTTTTCAACCCCATGAAGATGACAGCATGAAGGAACTTTTAACTTTCTAACTGATGTAGAATTTCTCACTTAGGAACTATCCTTTAAGTTAGGCAGTAGTAAGAATAGTGCCAGTGTTATAATAAGATTATTTTCTACATTTTTAATAAATAAAATGACAATAAAATCTTAACTTCTAAGAAGGAAATCATGTATTTTCAAAACAAAATTAGCTTTCTTTCTTTGACTGACACTTCCATGTTTTCCCATGAGTTGAATAAAGATGTATTCCATTAAGTGTTTCTATTTGAGAGCTACTGTTCTCTGTCTTTGAATTTTAAGATTATCTATAAAAATTTTTATCACTAATTTTCCTAGAAAATCTAAGGATAAAGAACTTTTCAGATGTTTCATGTTTTCAGGGAAGTAAAAGTAATACATATGTTTTAATGACTATATTATGAGCTTTGTTACAGACTTTTAAATCTATATTTTTGGAAAATAAACCTAGAGATGGTGCAAAATCAGTTTAGACTTAAAAAGTGATACTATGGTTTAATAATATAAAACATCTTAGATAAAAAGGGTTTTTTATTGCCTGTTTTGGCTTAATAAAATGGAATTAATAATCTTACATGTATACACTGAAGCAATTATAGTAGTCCTTTAAAAATAAAATCTGGGGGTGCCTGGGTGGTTTAGTTGGTTAACCATCTGTCTTCAGCTTTGGTCATGATGTTAAGGTTCTGGAGTTTAACCTGTATCAGGCCCTCTGCTCAGCAGGGAATCTGCTTCTCCCACTCCTTTGTTTTCCTATCTTTCTCTCTCTCTTAAATAAATGAAATCTTCAAAAAACTCTAAATGTTAATGAATGTGAAATAAGTGTAAGTATTAATTTTAGCATATTACCCACTATATGACTTGAAAAGGTGTACTTGTTAAAATCTTTTTTTTTCTTGGATGATTGCAAATAATACAGTTGCAGATACTAAATCAGCTTAAAACTTAATATCTTGAAGTATATATTCTAGAGTAGATAAGTCAGAAAATTGTGCTTATAATCTTATGTAAGATTTAACAAAAATATTACATGCAAAATTTTATTTTTACCCTAAAATAGAAAATGTATTTCTTAAAAACCTTATAATTATTCCATAAATAATTCTTAGTATTTTTGTAACTGTGACTTTAATTGGAGATACACTTTTAATTGGACTATTAAAATAAATACTAATATCAGTCTGGAGAGATGAACATTCACTGAAATAATGAGACATTTTATGTATAAATCATATGTAGCTTATCATCTGCAATCTAGTCTCTAATTAAATAAAAATTACAAAACATTTCTTACTGCTAATTTTAACTTTCTTACTGATGTACAATTGACTTACAATATCCTATTAGTTTCAGGCATACACCATAGTGATTCAAAATTTTTATATGTTATAAAATGATCGCCATGATAGGTCAAGTTACCATCTGTCACCATAAAAAGCTATAATACATCCCCTATGGTCTACATTATATCCCTATTACTTATTTTATAACTGGAATATCATACTTCTTGATCCCCTCCACCTATTTTCCTGTTCTTCAGCTCCTTCACCCTCTGGTTACCAACAGTTTGTTTCCTGTTTGTATGAGTCAGTTTCTGGTTTGTTTTATTTGTTTTTTAGATTCCATACAGAAATGAAATCAGAGTATTTATCATTCTCTGATTTATTTTATTTAGCAAAATACCTTCTAGATCCAACCAGTAGTCACAAATGTCAAGGTTTCATTGCTTATAGTTGAGTAATGTTCTATTGTGGGTACATATATACCATGTTTTTATATCTTGTTATTGTAAATAATGCATATGTGTATATCACTCTTTGAATTGGTATTTTCATTTTCTTCAGATAAATATCTGGACTTGGAAATGTTAGATTATAGGTAGCTTTATTTTTAAATCTTTGAGGAACCTCCATAATGTTTTCCACAGAGGTTGCATCAATGTACCTTCCCATCAACAGTGTGTGAGGATTTCCATTACTCCACATCCTTACGAACATTTGTCATTTTTTCTCTTTTTGATAGTAGCTGAAATGACAAGTATGAGATAATATCTTGATGTGGACTTGATTTCAAATTCCTGATGATTAGTGTTGTTGAACATCTTTTCATGTGCCTGTTGGCCATCTGTATGTCTTCTTTGGCAGAGTCTCTATTCAAGTCCGGTGTCTCTTTATTAATTGGGTTGTTTGTTTTTTTTGAAATTAGGTTGTGTTAACTCTTTATAATTTTGATTTTAACACCTTATTGAATATATGACTGCAAATATATTTTCCCACTTCGTAGTTGCCTTTTAATTTTAGTGGTGGTTTAGCTCACTGTGAAAAAAAAAAAAAAAAAACTTTTTAGTTTGATGTAATCCTATTTGTTTATTTTAGCTTTTTGGCCATAGCCTGAAGAGACTAATCCAAAAAATACTGCAATATCAGTGTCAAAGATTTTCCTGCCTGTGTTTTCCTAGGAATTTTATGGTTGCAAGTCTTACATTCAAGTCTTTAATTCAACTTGAGTTTAGTTGTGTATGTGGTATAAACTGTGGTTTAGTTTCATTCTTTTAACATGAAGCTGTCTACTTTTAAGTGGTTTAAACACCATTTATTAAAGATAGTGTATTTCCCACATATTTTACTCATTTATTTATTTTTATTTTTATTATTATTAATTTTTTTTTAGTTTTTAGTTAAATTCCACTGTGTTAACATAGTGTAATATTACTTTCAGGTGTACAATATAGTGATTCAGCATTTCCTTATAATACTCAGTGCTCATCACAGCAAGTGCACCCCTTAATCTCCATCACCTATTTCACTCCTCCCCCAAACTCCCCTCTGGTACCATTAATTTGTTCTTTATGGTTAAGAATTTCTTATGGTTTGCCTCCCTCTTTTTTTCCTTTTTCACCTTTGCTCATTTGTTTTGTTTCTTAAATTCCACGTATGAGTGAAATCATATGGTATTTGTCTTTCTCTGAGTACAGGGTTTTCAGCTTAGTTTAAGTTTATTCCTAGACATCTTGTTGTTCTTGGTGCAACTGTAGATAGGATTAAGTCTTTTCTTAATGCAGCAAGTTTCTGTATGTTGATATTGTATCTTGCAACTTTACTGAATTCATGTATCAGTTCTAGGTATTTTTGGAGGAGCCTTTTAGGGTTTCTTCATAGAGTATCATGCCATCTACAAATAGTGAAAGCTCGACTTCTTTCTTGCTGATTCAGATGCCTTTTATTTCTTTATGTTGTATGATTGCTTTGTCTAGGACTTCCAGTACAGTGGTGATGATGGATATCCCTATCTTGCTCCTGACCATAGAAAAAAATCTCACTTTGTATATTCTTGCCTCCTTTGTCATAGATTACCAGAGCAAGTATTCATAGGTTTATTTCTGAGCTCTTTATCTTATTTCATTAGTCTGTGTCTGTTTTTGTACCTATACCATACTTTTTTGCTTACAATGATGTTGTGGTATAGTATAATTTGAAATCTGGGGCATGTGATACCTCCAGCTTTTTTTTTTTTTTTCTCCAGCCTTCATTGACTTCTGAGGGTCTTTTGTGCTTCTATACAAATTTTAGAACATTTTATTCTAGTTCCAGGAAATGTATCACTCATTGGTATTTAATGAGAATTGTATTGAATCGTAGAAATGGATATCTTAACAATATTAATTCTTCTAGGCCATGAGCACAATATACCTTTTCATTCATTTGCATCATCTTTAATTCCTTTCACTAATGATTGATATATATGTAGTTTCCAGTGTACAGGTCTTTCACCTCCCTGGTTAAATTTATTCCTAGGTATTTTATTCTTTATGGTACAGTTATAAATGGGATTTTTAAAAATTTCTTTATGATAGCTCATTATTACAGAAATGCAATTTCTGTATGATAATTTTGTATCCTGTAACATTACTGAATTCATTTATTCAGTTCTAACAAGTTTTTTTGATAGAATATTTAGGGTCCTTTATATATATGATCATGTCAACTGCAAACAGTGACAATTTTACTTGCTTTCCATCTGGGTATTTTATTTCTTTTTCTCACCTAATTGCTGTGGCTAAGACTTCTGATACTATGTGGAATAAAAGTGGCAAGAGGGAGCATTCTTGTCTTACTTCTTAGGGAAAATTTTTCAGCTTTTCATCACTTTAACATTAGCTGTGGGTGTGTCATATATGGACTTTATTATGTTGAGATACATTCCTCTATATATACTTTGTTGAATGTTTTTATCAGATATGGATGTTAAATTTTATCAAATTCTTCTTCTGCATCTTTTGAGATCCTATTTTCATCTTTTATTTTGTTAATATGTTGTATCTTGTTTGATTTCCAGATGTGAACCATCCTTGCATCCCTGGATTAAAGTCCAGTTGGTTGTGGTATACAATCCTTTTAAAGTATTGTTGAATATGGTTTGCTAATATTTTGTTGATAATTTTTACGCTATGTTTATCAACGTTATTGGCTTTTAATTTTTCTATTTTTTTGCAGTGTCTTTGGTTTGGTATCAAGGTAATGATGACATTCTAAAATGAGTTTGGAAACATTTATTACTCTTAAATTCTTTTAAATAATTTGAGAATGATAGGTATTAATTCTTCTTTAAATGTCTGGTAGTATACACCTGTGAAGCCATCTGGTCCTGGAATTCTGTGGTTTGGAAGGGTTTTTTTCTTGTTGTTTTTCTTTTACTGTTTCAATGTCATTACTTGTGATCAGCCTATTTGAGTTTTCTATTTATTATGAATCAGTCTTGGAAGGTTTGTGTTTCTAAGAATTTATCCTTTTTTTCCCATGCTTTCCAATGATTTCTTATGATCTTTTGTATTTCTGTGATGTAGTTGTAACCTCTTCTTTCATTACTTCTTTTACTTATTTGCGCCTTCTCTCTTTTTTCTTGATAAGTTGGCTAGAAGATTATTTTTTATTTTTGTAAAAACCTTTCATCTTTATTTTTTTAAGATTTTATTTATTTATTTGAGAAAGAAAAAGAAAGAGAGAGAAGATGAGAAGGGGGAGAGTCAGAGGGAGAAGCAGACTCCCTGCTGAGCAGGGCGCCAGATGTGGGACCTGATCTTGGGACTCCAGGATCATGACCTGAGCTAAAGGCTGTTGCTTAACCATCTGAGTTAACCAGGTGCCAGCTAGAGGTTTATTGATTTTATTTATCTTTTCAAAGAGTCAGGTTTTAGTTTTATTAATCTTAATTTTGTTTTGTTTTCTGTTTTTTTTTCTTTCAGTCTTTATTTTCTTTACTTCCATTCCTTATTTCTAGTTACTTTAGTTGTAGAGTAAATTTTTTGTTTAAGATTTTTGTTTCTTTGGGATAGGCCTGTATCAGTATAAACTTCCCTTCTAGAACTGCTTTTGTTGTATTCTAAAGATTTTGAAATAGTGCATTTCAATTTTTATTTGTTTCAAGCTATTTTCTTAATTTCTTCTTTGATTTCTTTATTGATCCATTGATTGCTTAGTAGCATGTTGTTTGATCTTTATGTTTTGTGTTCTAGTTTTCTGCTTGTAATCAATGTTTAATTTCATACCACTGTGTTCGAAAAAGATGCTAGATATGATTACAGTCTTCTTGGATCTGAGACTGTTTTGTGGTTTAACATATAATCAATCCTGGAGAATATTCTATATACATTTGAAAAGAATGTGTATTTTGCAGTTTGGGGATGAAATGTTCTGTATGTAACTATTATGTCCAACTGGTCTAATGTGTCAATTAAAGCCACAGTTTCCTTATTGATTTTCTGTCTGGGTGATCTATCGGTTGATGTAAGTGGAGTATTAAAGTACCCTCCTGTTAGTGTAATACTGTCAATTATTTTATATCTGTTAATATTTGCTTTATATATTTAGGTGTTCCATTGTTGAATGCATAAACATTTATGAATGTTATATACTCTTGGACTAACTCCTTTATTATTACATAGTGCCCTTCTTTAGCTCTTTTTACAGTCTTTGTTTTAAAGTCTGTTTTCTCTGACATGCGGATTGTTATGCCAGCTCTTTTTATTTCATCTGGATGAAATATCGTCTTTCATTCCTGTGATTTTTTAGATCTTTTTGTGTATGTGTGTGTGTTTCTTTAGATCTTAAGTGAGTCCTTATGACTAGCATATAGATGGGTCTTCTGTTATTTATTTATTTATCATCCACTCAGTCCTCCATCTATCCATTAAATCTTTTGTTTGGAGCAATTAGTCTATTTACACTTTAAGTAATTATTGATAGTTATGTTCTTTAAACATTTGTTAATTTTTTTTCTGATTGTTTTAGTAGTTTTCTCTTCCTTTCTCCTTTTGGTTTCTTCATTTCTTGAAGATTTCCTTTAGTGTTACGTGTATATTCCTTCCTCTTTATTTTTTTTTAATACCTACTATAGATTTTTGGTTTGTGGTTGCCATGAGGTAAATATATATATTGATCTATATATACATATATATGCATATATGTCTAGTTTTTTAAAGATTTTATTTATTTATGAGAAAGAGAGCAAGCATGCATGGTGGGAGGGACAGAGGGGGAGGGACAAGCAGATTTCTCCCTGCTGAGCACAGAGCCTGATGTTGGGCTTGATCCCAGGACCCTTAAGATCATGACCTGAGCCAAAGTCAGAAGCTTAACTGACTAAGTCACCCAAGTGCCCCTATATATCTATTTTAAGTTGATAGTCACTTAAGTTTGAACACATTCTAAAACTTTGTATTTATATTACCAGCATTTTGTTTTTGACCTCATATTTTAATTATTTTATTTTGTTATCCTTTAACTACTTAGTAGTAATAGTTGATTTTACTCTTGTCTTTTAAGCTCATATAGCTGTTTAAGTGGCTGATCCACTGCCTTTACTGCATATTTGCCTTTACCAGTGAGATTTTTTTTTCTTCATGTATTTTATTATTTCTAGTTATGGCCTTTTCTTTTCTGTTTAAAGAAAACCCTTTAAGATTTCTTGCAAGGCCAGTTTAGTAATAATGAACTTATTTGTTTTTGCTTATTTGGGGAACTCATTATCCCTCCTTTAATTCTGAGTGATAATCTTGTTGTGTATAGTATTCTAGGATTACGTTTTTCTTTTCAGCACTTTAAATATATTCTGTACTCTCTTTTGGCCTGCAAAGTTTCTGCTGAAAAATCAGTTCACAGTCTTCGGGGTTTCCCTTGTTTGTGACTGTTTATTTTTCTCCTGATGACTTTAAGATTTTCTCTTTATCTTTTAACTTTTGCTATTTTGATTATACTATGCCTTGATATGAATCTTTGATTTCATCTTGGTGATAACTCTCTATGCTTCCTGGACCTGAATGTCTGTTTCCTTCCTCAGGGTAGGGAAGCTTTCAGCCATTATTGTTTTTAAATAAAGTTTTCTTTTTTCTTTCTCTCTTCTCCTTCTGTGTCCTCTATAATGTATTTAGTATGCTTTACATTGTCCCAATGGTCTTTTAACCTATCCTTACCTTTTTTTTTTTTTTTTTCCCGTTCTGACTGGGCAATTTCCATTATTATGTCTACAAGATTGCTGAGCTATTCTTCTGTATCATCTGTTCAGCTCTTGATTTTCACAGGTATATTTGTCATTTCAGCTACAATTCAGCTATGATGGGTTCCTTCCTATTTTTTTCTTCTTTTTTGAAGTTCTTACTGTGTTCTTCCATCCTAATCCAAGATCTTTGAGCATCTTTATGACCATTACTCTGTACTTTTTATTAGGGAAATAGCTTATCTCCATTTTTTAGGGTTTTTCTGGGTTTTACCTTACTCCCTTTTTTTTTTTTTATTTTTTTAGGGACATATTATTCTGTCTCCTCATTTTGTTTGACATTCCATTTATTCCTGTGAATTAAACAGAATAGCCATCTCTCCCAGTCTTAAAAGAATAGCCTTATGTAGAAGTATCTCCTATGTGAATTGTGTGTCTCTGGCAGCCTTGGCAGGCCAGACATTTAAGTGAATATGCCTCAGAATGTACTGGGGCATACCTTGAGGGGGCTATCTTGACAGGCCAGCTGGAATCAGGTAGCCCTGGGGCACACCATGCTGGGCCACTTTGGTAGGATGTTCTGTCAGATGTAGGCTGTCAGGGTCTTAGGGAATGCTGTGCAAGGGCCATTTCATCAGCATAGTTGGAGCTGGGGTAGGAATATGCAGAGAAGCCTAGGATGTGCTACACTGGGGTCACCTTGGAGAGGAAACTGGAGCTGGCATGGGCCAAAGGTATAGAGTGCACTGGAGTGACCCTAGCAGGCTGGCTAGATTGTCTGAGCCTTGCTTCTACTCATGTATGATGGTGACAGCAGGAAAAGCATAAAAAGTTGTGCTCACTGGCACCTCTAACCCTGAAGAGCATTCCATTAGCTTTATGCCTATATGGTGGACTCTCAGTTATTAAATTGACTACCTTCCCTTCTAGTCTAGTTGCCCTTTAAGCTGTTATTTTTTGCTGTGCTTCAGGGTGGTATGTCTCTCTATTGCAAGTCACTGTGTCAAGAGTAGGGTTCCTTATTAATCAAAATTGTTATACTACAAAACTATATTATGTCCAATTAGATTTGATAACTTTAATTCCTAACTATTTTATCACCGAGTTTATATTTAAATAAACCCAAGCCTCATAATGGGCTTTTTCACGTGCTCTCTCTATTCCTGAGAACTTTGTATTCATTCTCCACTTAATTGTTTGCATACACAATACTAACCATTTGCTTCTAAAAGGAGTAATATGTATCTTTATGAATTCTTACATATTTGAAACTGTCTGGCTATTTTGATTCATGTTTTGGTAATGTATTTCCTACCTATATAATAAATATTGTTGAAATATAACCAAGAGCAGAAAGCAAAATTTATAACTTTATAAATTTATTTATGAATTTTTACAGATTCAACAGACACATATAATATATCCAGATGAAGAAATGTTAGCAATCCACAAGTCCCTCCTGCATCTTTTAGTCAATACCTGTACCTTTCTATCTGAAGATAAACACAATCCTGAATTGTAACATTGCACATTTGTTTTTCTTATTTTTAAACTTTAAAAAATTAGAGTCCTATAACATATTCTGTTTTGTATCTGCCTGTTTTTTTTCTCAATATTATGTTGAGATTTTTCCATATGTTTACATGCAGCACATTTATTTATTCTCATTGGTTCACAATGTTTCATTGCACAAATATAACATAATTTATTTAACCATTCAACTGTGTCTGACAGTATTGTTACCAGTTTGGGGCTATGCAGTCAGAAATATTTCTACACATATCTTTCAGTGAACATATGTAAACATTTCTATTTAATGATAGAATTATTTGGTGGAAGATGTTCATATTCAGTTTTAGTTGATACTACTAAGCAGTTTCTAAACTAGTTGAATGTTTACTCCTACCTTCAGTATATGTCAATTCAAAGTTATTTTAGCTAGCTAGCTAGCTAGCTAGCTAGCTATCATGTATCTATCATCCATTATTTATCTTAGCAATTCTGGTAGGGATAGAGTGATAATTTATTTCTCTCTCTTTCTCTCTCTCTCTCTTTTTTTACTTGTATCTTTTCTATGACTAATGAGATTTAGAAATCTTTCATATATGTATGGTATATCTTGTTTGTTTTTGTTAGATGTCTCATCAGTACTGTTTTTCCCATTTATTTAAAGATTTTATTTATTTATTAAATAGAGAGAGAGAGATCACAAGTAGGCAGAGAGGCAGGCAGAGAAAGAGGGGGAAGCAGGTTCCCTGCTGAGCAGAGAGACTGATGTGGGGCTCAATCCCAGAACCCTGAGATCATGACCTGAGACAAAGACAGAGGCTTAATGTACTGAGCCACCCAGGCGCCCCATATTTTTTTCCCATTTTTTAGAGGTTTCTTTTTTTTTTTTCCCTATGATTTATAGAAGTTATCTATATTTTCAGGATATAGGTTTTGTATTATATAAATGTATTGCAAATATCTTCTCCCACTCTGTAGCTTATGTTTTAGCTCTTTTAGTAATGGAGCTTCATGAGAAAGGGTTTAATCTTAAAATTCAAGTTACCACTTAATCCCTTAATTGTGTCAGAAAATTTGGTCGCTCAGTTCTTTAATTTTACCAGAATCTTTAATTTTACCTTTCACATATACATCTACAAATCATGGAATTAATGGGATATAATGTTAGATATGAGCCAACATTTTCTCACCCCACCCATAGAAGAAATATAGTTCATCTAGCACCATTTATTGAAAAGGGCAGTATTTCTATATTCCTCTGGAATATTTTGTTATAAATATTTGTATATATATGGTTTCTTGACTTTCTATTTCTTGTCATTGTTATGCATTGGTCAGCTGTCTTAATTACTTCAGACTTCTAATTTTGATATCAATTAGAATAAGTCTTCCAACTTTGTTGCTCTTTAAAATTATCTTGGCTGTTTTTACACCTTTGTTTACATTTCATTTTCTCAAGCATGTATATAGACACAGGTATTTAATGACTTTGATGATATTATAACAATTTAAAATTTATTTCTTAATTGTTGATTGATATTCCATATAAATATGAATTGATTTCAGTTCCTTTATGAATTGTGCTAGTCTCTATGAATGCTTGCATATATATATATATATATATATATATATATATATATATATATATTATAAAAACAATCACATTCTAAGTAATGGGTCTCATTTATTCCATATCAATCTTTACAACTCATATCTCTTTTTATAGATATTTATTTATTTATTAGAGAGAGAGATAGAATTTCTGTGAAGGGGGAGGTGTAGAGGGAGAGGGAGAGGAACTGATGTAGAGTTCCCACTGGGTGTAGAGACCTACATAATGCTTGATCCTAAGATCCTGAGATCATGACCTGAACTGAAATCAAGAGTCGAATGCTTAACCAACTGAGCCACCCAGGTGACCCTGTATGTCTTTTCTTGCACAAGAATCTCTGGTGAAATGTTGAATATAGTGATCAAAGGCATCCTTGACTTTTTAAAAAAAAAACATAGCAGAAAAGCCTTTCAGTAGTTTCCTATTACATAGAATTTTGCACAGAAATTTTGTACAGATATGAAGGAAGTTTACATCTATTATAAATTTGATAAATTATCACATGTTGACATCATATTTAAAATTTAATGTTAATTATGTTAACATTGTTGATTCTTAAACAAGGCTTGCATTCCTGGAATATTCATTCTATGGCTGTATTTGTTATCATGCACAAATATTATTGACTAATTTGCTATCTTTTAAAATGGATTATCTGGGGGAGGGGTCAAGATGGTGGAGAAGTAGCAGGCTGAGATGACATCAGGTGGCAGGATATCAGTTAGTTTATCAAACCATTCCAAACACCTACAATTCCACAGGAGATTGAAGAGAAGAAGAGCAGAAATTCTAGAAACAGAAAATTGACCACTTTCTGAAAGGTAGGACCTGCAGAGAAGTGAATCCAAAGTGATGGGCAGATAGACTGTGGGGGGAGGCACTGGTTCCCGGGAAGTGGTGGAGCAATGGAACACAAAATCAAAGCTTTTAAAATTCTGCTCCACTGAGGTACATCATTCCAGAGGCTAAGCCAGGATGAAACCCATGCAAGGACAGTGTGGTCTCAGGTTCTGTGGGGTAACAGAAGGATCGGGGCTGTCTGAGTGTCACAGAGCTCACAGGTATTAGAGCAGGAAGCCAGCTACAGAGATGGAGTGAGCTCTCAACTTGGGGTTACTTTAAACTGCGATCTGTGGCACAGTCAGGCCACTGCTCTGTGAGCAGAGATCCCACAAGATCTGGAGAGACACCCCTGAAAGAGTGCAGGGATCTGCTGGGTTTGGAGACTCCAGGCAGGGCTGTTGTGCCAGAGGCAGAGATGCTTGACTACAGGCTGGGTGAGCATGGAGTGCAACCAGAGACCAGGGAGATAGGAGTGTTTGAGTGCTTTTCTCTGAGGGTGCACTGAGGAGTGGGGCCCAAGCTCTCAGCTCCTCTGGGCTGGAGATTGGGAGGCTGCCATTTTCATTCCCATCCTCCGGAATGCTACAGAAAGCATTCATGGAACAAAAGCTCCCTAAAGCAAATCTGAGCAGAATAGTTAGCCTGGTCCCTGGTAAGGGCAGTGCAATTCCACCTCAGGCAAAGACACTTGAAAATCACTACAACAGGCCCCTCCCCCAGAAGACCAGAAAGAAATGCAGCCAAGACCAAGTTCACTTACCAAGGAGAATAATGGAATCCCAGAAGAGAAGAAAGCAAAGCATGGAAATCATGGATTTCTCCCCATGATTCTTTAGTCTTGAAAAGTTAATTAATTTATTTTAATTTTATTATTTTCTTATGCTAAATTTTTTTAATGTTTACTCTTTCCTCTTTTAACATTTTTAAACTAGTTTATTTTAACAATGCCTCTCATTTAAAAAAATTTTTTTGAACCTTCATTATTATAGTCATATTTTTATCCTTCATTGTATCTAACTTTATTTTTTGTAATCACATAGCATTTTTTCTTCTAAAAATATTTGGGATACAACTTCTTCTAAAAATCAAAATATATCCTAAATCTAGCACAGGGCTTTGTTCTAGTCTCTAGCCTGAGCAAATTCCCTCCACTTTCTTTTTCTTTATTCTCCCAACCAACTTATCAACTCCTTTTTTAGAAATTTAAAAAACAATTTTTTTCATCTTTATAGTCAAAATATTTCATCCCCTCATTGCGTTTACCCTTATTTTTTTTTTGTGTATATATATATATATATATATATATATATATATATATATATATAATTTTTTCTTTCTTTAAAATTTTGGGAGGTAGTTTTTTCTAACAGACCAAAATACTCCCAAAATGAAGTGAGCCACTCTGTTGTTCTATTCACCAGTCTAATATATATTTTCTTTTTTAAATTTTTTCTTTTTTAATTGTTTTTTATGAACTTCTTTTTTACCCCCTCACTTTCCCCCATAATTTGGGGTCTCTTCTGATGTGGTTAAAGCACATTTTCCTGGGGTCTTTGCCATACTTTCAGTATTTTATTTGCTCCTTCATATATTCTTATCTGGATAAAATGACAAGGTGGAAAAACTCAACACTAAAAAAAATAATAATAAATAAATAAAAGAAGAAGAACAAGAGGCAGTGCTGAAGCCTAGGGAACTAATCAATATGGACATTGGTAATATGTCAGATTTAGAGTTCAGAATGACAATTCTCAAGGTGCTAGCTGGGCTTGAAAAAAGCATGGAAAATATTAAAGAAATGCTGTCTAGAGAAATAAAAGCCCTTTCTGGAGAAATAAAAGAACTAAAATCTAACCAAGTAGACATTTTTTAAAAAGCTATTAATGAGGTGCAGTAAAAAATGGAGGCTCTTACTGCTAGGATAAATGAGGCAGAAGAGAGAATTAGTGATAAAGAAGACCAAATGACAGAGAATAAAGAAGCTGAGCAAAAGAGAGACAAACAACTACTGGACCACAAGGGGAGAATTTGAGAGATAAGTGATACCATAAGATAAAACAACATTAGAATAATGGGGTTCCAGAAGAAGAAGAAAGAGAGAGGGGAGCAGAAGGTATATATTGAACAGCATTATTGTAAAGAATTTCCCTAATATGGCAAAGGGAATAAGCATCAAAATCCAGGAGATGCAGAGAACCCACCTTCAAAATCAATAAGAAAATGCCCACACCCCGTCATGTAATACTAAAATTTACAAGTCTTAGCAACAAAGAGAAAATCCTGAAAGCAGCCTGGAACAAGAACTGTGTAACATACAATGGTAAAAATATTAGATTGGCAGCAGACTTATCCACAGAGACCTGGCAGGCCAGAAAGAGCTGGCATGATATATTCAGAGAACTAAATGAGAAAAACATGCAGCCAAGAATACTATATCCAGCTAAGAAATCATTGAAAATAGAAGGAGAAATAAAAAGCTTCCAGTACAAACAAAAACAAAGAATTTGTAAACACAAAATGAGCTCTACAGAAAATATTAAAAGTGGTCCTCTAAGCAAAAGGGAACCTAAAAGTACTAGACCAGAAAGGAACAGAGACAATATACAGTAATAGTCACCTTACAGGCAATACAATGGCACTAAATTCATATCTTTCAATAGTTACCCTGAATATTAATGGGCTAAATGCCCCAATAAAAAGACACAGGGTATCAGAATGGATAAAAACAACAACAACAACAACAACAATCAATATGCTTCTATAAGAAACTCATTTTAGACCCATGGCACGTTCAGATTTAAAGTGAGGGGGTGGAAACAATTTGCCATACTAATGGACATCAAAAGAAAGCTGGGACGGCAATCATTATATCAGATCAATTAGATTTTAAGCCAAAGACTAAAATAAGAGATGAGAAAGGACACTATTTCATACTCAAAGGGTCTGTCCAACAAGAAGATCTAACAGTTTTAAATATCTATGCCCTTAACATGGGGGTAGCCAACTATATAAACCAATTAATAACTAAATCAAAGAAACACATTGACAATAATACAATAATAGCAGGGGACTTTAACACTCCCCTAACCGAAATGAACAGATCATCCAAGCAAAAGATCAACAAGGAAATAAAATCCTTAAATGACACACTGGACCAGTTGGACATCACAGATATATTCAGAACATTCCATCCCAGAGCAACAGAATACACATTCTTCTCTAGTGCACATGGAACACTCTCCAGAATAGACCAAATACTGGGTCTTAAATCAGGTCTCAACCAGTATCAAAAGATTCGGATCATTCCCTGCATATTTTTAGACCGCAATGCTCTGAAGCTAGAACTCAATTACAAGAGGAAATTGGAAAGAGCTCAAATACATGGAGACTAAAGAATACCCTTCTAAAGAATGAATGTGTCAACCAGGAAATTAAAGAAGAATGGGAAAAAATTCATGGAAACAAGTAATAAAGAAACACAACTGTTCAAAATCTGTGGGACACAACAAAGAGAGTCGTGAGAGGAAAATATATAGGAATACAAGGCTTTATCAAGAAACAAGAAAGGTCACAAATACACAACCTAACCCTACACCTAAAGGAGCTGGAGAAAGAACAACAAAGAAAGCCTAAACCCAGCAGGAGAAGAGAAATAATAAAGATCAGAGCAGAAATCAATGAAATAGAAACAAAAGAAAACAAAAAAACAATGGAACAAATCAATGAAATTACAAACTGGTTCTTTGAAAGAATTAATAAGATTGGCAAACCCCTGGCTAGACTTATCAAAAAGAAAAAAGAAAGGACCCAAATAAATAAAACCATGAATGAATGAGGAGACATCACAACCAACATCAAAGAAATACAAACAATTGTAAGAACATATTATGACCAGCTATACACCAACAAATTTGACCATCTGAAAGATATGGATGCATTCCTTGAGACATATGAACTACCAAAACTGAAGCAGGAAGAAATAGAAAACCTGAACCAACCCATAATCAGTAAGGAGATTGAAGCAGTCATCTGCTTCATCTCCCAACAAACAAGAGCCCAGGGTGAGATGGCTTCTCAGGGGAATTCTACCAAACATTTAAAGAAGAATTAATTCCTCTTCTCCTGAAACTGTTCCAAAAAAACAGAAATGGAAGGGGAACTTCCAAACTCATTTTATGAGGCAGCATCACCTTGATCCCAAAACCAGACAAAGAACCCATCAAAAAAGAGAATTAAAGACCAATATCCTTACTGAACACAGATGCAAAAATTCTCACCAAAATACTAGCCAATAGAATCTAACAGTACACTAAAAGGATTATTCACCACGACCAAGTGGGATTTATTCCAGGGCTGCAAGGTTGGTTCAACATCTGCAAATCAATGTGATACAATACATTAATAAAAGAAAGAACAAGAACCAAATGATACTCTCAATAGATGCTGAAAAAAAGAATTTGACAAAGTACAACATTCTTTCCTGATAAAAATTCTTCCAAGTGTAGGGATAGAGGGTACATACCTCAATATCATCAAAACCATCTATGAAAAACCCACTGCAAATGGAGAAAAACTGAGAGCTTTTCTGCTAAGGTCAGGAACACAGCAGGGATGTCCATTATCACCACTGCTATTCAACGTAGTACTAGAAGTCCTAGCCTCATCAATCAGACAACAAAAGGAAATTAAAGACATCCAAATTGGCAAAGAAGAAGTCAAACTAGCACTCTTTGCAGATGATATGATACTATATGTGGAAAACCCAAAAGACAGCACTCTAAATCTTCCAGAACTTGTACAGGAATTCAGTTAAGTGTCAGGATATAAAATCAATACACAGAAATCTGTTGCATTTCTTTACACCAACAACAAGACAGAAGAAAGAGAAATTAAGCAACTGATCCCATTTACAATTGCACCCAGAACCATAAGATACCTAGGAATAAACATAATCAAAGAGGCAAAAGAATCTATACTCAGAAAACTATAAAGTACTCATGAAAGAAATTGAGGAAGACACAAAGAAATGGAAAAATGTTCCATGCTCATGGACTGGAAGAACAAATATTGTGAAAATGTCTATGCTACCTAAAGCAATCTACACACTGAATGCAATCCCAATCAAAATCCCATCCATTTTTTTCAAAGAAATGGAACAAATAATCCTAAAATTTGTATGGAACCAGAAAAGATCTCAAATAGCCAAAGAATATTGAAAAAGAAAGCCAAAGTTGCTGGCATCACAATTCCAGACTTCAAGCTCTATTACAAAGCTGTCATCATCAAGACAGTATGGTACTGGTATAAAAACAGATACATAGATCAATGGAACAGCATAGAGAGCCCATAAAAATAGACCCTCAACTCTATGATCAACTAATATTTAACAAAGCAGGAAAGAATGCCAATGGAAAAGAAGACAGACTCTTCAATAAATGGTGTTGGGGAAAATGGACAGCCACATTGCAGAAAAATGAAACTGGACCATTTCCTTACACCACACATGAAACTAGACTCAAAATGGATGAAAGACCTCAATATGAGAAAGGAATCCATCAAAATCCTTGAGGAGAACACAGGCAGCAACCTCTTTGACCTTAGCCGCAGCAAATTCTTCCTAGGAACATTGCCAAAGGCAAGGGAAGCAAGGGCAAAATGAACTATTGGGACTTCATCAAGATCAAAAGCGTTTGCACAGCAAAGGAAACAGTTAACAAAACCAAAAGACAACTGAAATAATGGGAGAAGATATTTGCAAATGACATATCAGATAAAGGGCTAGTATCCAAAATCTATAAAGAGCTTATCAAACTCAAAACCCAAAGAACAAAGAATCCAATCAAGAAATGGGCAGAGATCGTGAACAGACATTTCTGCAAAGACGACATCCAGATGTCCAAGAGACACATGAAAAAGTGCTCCACATAACTCAGCATCAGGGAAATACAAATCAAAACCACAATGAGATACATTAAGAAGTCAAGAAATGTCAGATGCTGGTGAAGATTTGGAGAAAGTGGGACCCTCCTATACTGTCTGTGGGAATGCAAGCTGGTGCAACCACTCTGGAAAACAGCATGGAGGTTCCTCAAAAAGTTGAAAATAGAGCTACCCTATGACCCATAAATTGCACTACTGGGTATTTACCCTAAAAATACAAATGTAGTGATCCGAAGTGACACATGCACCTGAATGTTTATAGCAGCAATGTCCATAATAGCCAAACTATGCAAAGAACCTAGATGTCCATCAACAGATGAATGGATACTATATCACTGAGAATAGATAGATAGATATCTATCTATCTATAGCAGCAATGTCCATAATAGCCAAACTATGCAAAGAACCTAGATGTCCATCAACAGATGAATGGATAAATATCACTGAGGATAGATAGATAGATATCTATCACCTCTTCTATATATATAATTTATTATATACATATATATAATGGAATACTATGCAGCCATCAAAAGAAATGAAACCTTGCCATTTGCGATGATGTGGATGGAACTAGAGGGTATTACGCTTAGTGAAATAAGTCAGTCAGAGAAAGGCAATTATCATATGATCTCCCTGATATGAGGAAGTTGAGAGGCAACGTGCAGGGGTTGGAGGGTAGGAAAAGAATAAATGAAACAAGATGGGATCGGAGGGAGACAAACCATAAGAGACTCTTAATGTCACAATACAAACTGAGGGTTGCTGGGGGGCTGGGGGTAGAGAGAGGGGGTGGGGTTATGGATATTGGGGAAGTTATGTGCTATGAAGTGTGTAAATCTGGTAATTCATACACCTGTACCCCTGGGGCTAATAAAACATTATATGTTAATAAAAAAATTAAAAAAAAAGAAATGTGTCACCATCTAAAATAAATAATAATAATAAAAATAAAATGAATCATCTCATCATATTGAAGAATGTATTAGTCTGTTATGCTTTTTCCTCTTTATAGCCTTGACAAGTTTTGGTATCAAATGTAACTTGACCTCATGAAAATATTTGGGAAGTGTTTCCTCTTTCTGTTAATCCCTGTGAAGGCAAATATTTTAAAATATTCTCCAGTGAAACCATTTAGGTGTGAAATAAACTTTATAAGAACATAAATACTCCATATATTTTCATGGAATGTGTATTTGGCAGTTGAATGTAGTGTTCTACATATGTCAAGTCCATTTTTCATTGTTTTGTCTAAACTATATTCTTGCTATTTTTTAGATTATTCAAACCAATTTTTGAAAGAATGGTATTCAAATTTTGTAAATGATGGTAGATTTATATATTTCACCTTTATATCTGCCAGATTTTCAATGTTCTACTCTGTTATTAAATATATTAAAATTAGGATTTATAATTACATAGTGAATTGTATATTATATTATTATAAAATAATTATCTCAAAATCTATGTAGTCTGATATGAATATAATTATGACATCTTTCATTACTGCATACATGATATATATTTTCCCATTTTATTTTAATTTTTTATCCTTATATGTAAGATGTGCCACTTTAGAAAGTAATATTTTAAAAAAATTCAATCTTAGATTCTTTTTCTTATTGTCTATAATTTATTCAAATACAAAAGTTCTGTCTTAGATTTATATTTGTCATATATATTCTATGTTCCATTTTTGTTCTTTTACAAATTACATATTTTTTCCTATTCACTTGATATGTATACATTATTTTACCAATATTTTAATAGTCTAGAAATGAAGACATACATTTTGACCTATTAAAAGCTACTATCAAAATTACTATCACCATGTCCCAGAAAATCCAAGAAGCTAGAATACCATATCTTTATGAGTCTCCTTCTTTTGTACAATTTTTCTGTGTATTTTAATACAATATATACTTTAAATATCACTGAGGATATTGTTTTATATAAATTTATATAAGTGTTTTTGCTTCCCAGTGCTCTTTCTTTCCTTCAGACTCTCTGTGTTTTTCCATCTGCTACAATTTTCCTTATTCCTCAAGAACCCCACCCCCACCCCCAGAATTCTTATTTTATTTACTAAAGTTCTTTATATTTTCCTTTATTTCTGGGTTTAGGACTCCAGGTGTTGGTGATTTTTTTCTCAATATTTTAGAAACGTTTTTGCTTTTAAACATTCTTTTGTAATGTTGGCTCTCATTCTTATTTTGTTTGTTTGAGACTACATGTTCGGTCTTACCTTTTGCTGCCTTACCCCTGGACTTATTAGAAATGTAATCTCTGTTCTTTGATGGTGAGCTGATTATATCTGATTTAGTAAGGCTTATTCTTTCTTAAGTGACACTCTAGGCTTTGGTTGCAACATTGATTTGCTTAATTATAAAAGATAAAGGCAGGACAGACTCTTAATGAATCTATATGAACAACTATATTTCCACAGAAAGTGCCTCAGTAAAATATCTGTTTACATAATTCAAATATTTGTTCAGTAAGAATCAGACACCACTCAAAAGATATTCTCATCAGTTTACATAGTGTAGTGTACAACAGTGGTTCTCAAGCTTTTTGGTGTTAAAAAAATTTACTATCTTAAATATTTCTGAAAATCCCAAAGAGTTTTTGTTTACATAGGCTATATTTGTCAAGATTTACTATACAGATATTAAAATAACAATAAGTCCAGTACTTAAAACCAAATTTTTAAAAAAGATTATTTATTTATTTATTTATTTGACAGCGATCACAAGTAGGCAGAGAGGCAGGTAGAGACAGAGGGAGGGGGATGCAGGCTCCCTGCTAAGCAGAGAACCTGATGTGGGGCTCATCCCAGGACCCTGGGATCATAACCTGTGCTGAAGGCAGACGCTTTAACCCATTGAGCTGCCCAGGTGCCCAAAACCAAATATTTTTTAAGGAAAAAACTGTTACCCCCAAAAAAGAAATTAGTAGAAAGAGCAATGTATATACTTCTCTGGCAATTTTTATTAAATGTCTCCCTTGAGAGAAAACAACAGAATTCTCCTACTTGTTTCTGCGTTGTATCTGCTGCAATATCATAGAGACAGCTTTTGGAAAACTTTTCTATAGACTCAAAATAAAATAAATGTGAAATATTTAAATAAAATTTTAGTATTTTTAAAAATATTTTATTTTTTATTTGACAGAGATAAACACAGTGAGAGAGGGAACACAAGCAGGGACAGTGAGAGAGGGAGAAGCAGGCTTCCCTCTGACCAGGGAACCAGATGCTCCAATGTCGGGCTTGATCCTCAGACCCTGGGATCATGATCTGGGCCTAAGACAGATGCTTAATGACTGAGCCACCCAGGTGCCTCTACATTCTAGTATTACTTTAACTATAATGCTAGCAGACCCCTTGAAAGTGTTTCTAAAATCACTGGGGTTACATAGTATAAGAATAAAGAGAAAATAATTTATTATCTATCCATCAGAAAATAGATGCATATTGGTATTTAAAATAATATAATTCAAAACAAATAATAGTTGTCAAAGATTAGGTCATTTGATTAAGATAGGATCATTTCTACCTGCAAAACAATACTTGACTGCTTATCTAATCAATATGCTAATTAAAATATTACACATAAATCTAGAAGTGAATTCATCCAACTTTATAAAGACTTAGCCAGTTCAGAATTGAGGAAACTATAAATTCATTTTTAAAAAATAGTCAAGAACATTAATTAGTTAACAACAACAAAAAAGTATTCTGGTCAGATACAAAATCTATTTCCTGGACAGATTTCACACAATGTAATTAGTAACCATGTAATACTTTGGGATAAGAGAAGACTGAATGTTTCAAGATCAATTTTTATTCTAATAAAGAAAAGTCAAAGTCTAATTTTGCATTAATATAATACTTGAAAATAAAGTACTCATATGCTCCTTTCTAAAAAAAAAGTGATTTCCTTATGAACAAACTCATCAAAACCGGGTAAACATTGCTAAAACTTTGACACATTTCAGACCTTACCCTCATACTAAGATACTAGAAACCAAGAAAATTAAATTCATTTCCCTTAATCCTGCCATACACACTCGAGTTTTGTCTTTCACAATACTCTATCGCATTCTGAAACAAACAGAAACTTTAGGGCAGAACTTCTCTCTTTTTCCTTGAAAATCGAAAGCTCATCCCAAAGCCTTATGTGTTCATTTGCATTTCCCTTTTATAACTGATTATACTGTGGTTCAAACTACATATTAATGATCACTATTAACCTACGTAGTTGCCTTGTATTTCACAAAAAATCTGGGTAGATAAGCAAGAAATATCAATCCTATATAGTAATTTTACAGATTAACATGAATGTGTGGCACAACATTTTATAGTCACAAACATCACTTTTGTAATGTTTTAAAATGACATGAATGAGCACAGTCCTGAGCATGGCCTAACAACTTGTCTGTTCTACAACATAGAAAAATATGAAGCAATATCTCAAGTAGCACTATACATCAATGTAAATTTGTTATATCAAATATATTTTATAAGTAAATTAGCATGTATTTTATAAAATATAATCTTACACAACTATATATATAACTGCCTATTATAAATATACATATAAATATGTAATTATATATTATAAATATAAATATGGTATGAAAATTATGTTTAGTAACCAAAGCATCTGTATTTTATCTTACTTAGAAATTATCTATCAAAAGATTATTTATTAATTAAATAGCTTATTAGCAGTCCAAGTTTTTAAATTAATTAAGCATCAATCTTGGAAATTGTTTTCAACCTAACATACTAGATTCATTGTTACTATTATTAAAATGTTTTGTTGGGGCACCTGGGTGGCTCAGTCCTTAGGCATCTGCCTTCAGCTCAGGTCGTGGTCCCAGGTCCTGGGATTGATCCCCAAGTCTGGCTCTTTGCTCAGAGGGAAGCCTGCTTCTTCCACTGCCCCTGCTTGTGTTCCTTTTCTTTTTCTTTTCTTTCTTTTTCTTTCTTTTTTTTTTTTTTTTTGTGTGTGTGTATGTGTGTTCCTTTTCTTGCTGTGTCTCTCTCTGTCAAATAAATAAATAAAATCTTAAAAAAAGAAAGTTTTGCAAAATAATGGCTTAGTTGAATTGAACATAAAATTTTACATTTTCTCAGTCCTAAACAGTAATTTGGATTAATAAATTCAACTCTTATAAAAACTCTACAGGGGCACCTTCGTGGCTTAGCAGATTAAGCATCTGCCTTCAGATCATGTCATAATCTCCAGGTCCTGGGATGGAGTACCGCATTAGGCTTCCTGCTCAGCATGGAGTCTGCTTCTCTCTCTCTTTCCCTCTGTCCCTTTCTGAAGCTCATTCTCTCTCTCTCTCTCAAGGAAATAAATAAAACCCTTAAAAAAAAAACAAAAGCAATAAAACTCTGCACATACTTCACACTAATAAACACAAAGAAAAATATAGGATGTGTGTTTTTAAACCAAAATTATTAAAATGTCTTGGGTCGGGCGCCTGGGTGGCTCAGTGGGTTAAGCCGCTGCCTTCGGCTCAGGTCATGATCTCAGGGTCCTGGGATGGAGTCCCGAGTCGGGCTCTCTGCTCAGCAGGGAGCCTGCTTCCTTCTCTCTCTCTCTGCCTGCCTCTCTGCCTACTTATAATCTCTCTCTGTCAAATGAATAAATAAAATCTTAAAAAAAATGTCTTGGGTCATCAGGAGACTCATGTGAATGTAGATTCTGATGTAAACAGGTTTTTGTTGCAGAAATTTCTGAGAAAATAACTTTTGTATCTCTTAAAAGCCTAGTATATTAAAATATTACTTTATCAGTTTATTTTCTTTAATTTTGAAATATCAGACTTATGTAAGTACCTTTATTCTCTATAAAGCAATTAATACAGAACTCCTTGAGTTTGTCTTTATAATTTTTTAAAATATTTTATTTATTTATTTGAGAGAGAGCGTGCACAAGCAAGGAGGGGACAGGAGAGGGCAAAGCAGACTCTGCACTGAGCAGGGGGTCCGACATGGGGCTCAATAGCAGGGCCCTGATATCATGACCTGAGCCAAAGGTAGAAGCTTAACCAACTGAGCCACCACGTGTCCCTATAATTTATTAATACCTTTTTAAACTAGGAAAATATTTCATCTCACAAGATGAGAGATAAAGTTTCTTACCACTTCAAAGAGTCACAGAACTTGGAGGTTAAGTTCTATGACCTCTATAATGGGTCAGCATACATACAGAAACGGAACACTCCAGTCCAGATTTCAAAGACCTGTTTACCCTTCCAGGGGCCATGGGGTATTTTCTCAATCAATTTGTACTCCCAATAAGAGAACAAATTTTAAAAGATCATCAAGAAACTTTCTTTATTGGCTCTCACACAACAGACAATAGGTCACCATCATTCACTCAACAAAGACCATTAAGTAATCAAATCATAAAACCAGTTTCCTAATTTTTTGCGGCCACCAATAATGAATAATTTATCAGGCCCAAACAAATGAGAACCATAACCAAACTTGGGCTAGAACTGGAAACAAGGAAAAACACACAAAACTAGGAAAAAGAACAGAAATTAAAAGTCATCAAGATAAAGGTCTAATGCCCCTTGGGAGTCACTGTGGAATCCAAGGCAAGATGTGTGGGCAGGTGTTTTTCTCAGGTGATTAAGTCTCTGAGAAGTAAGTCTGTGAAATTTCCAAAAGTGTTAAAGTTCAATTTTCTGAAGTTAAAGTATGACTAACATACAAACATATAATAAACATGTTTCAGTGATTTTATTCATCTTATTCATCAGTGAGGGATCAAGTAAGGTGGGAAAAACTGGCTCAAAGAATGATTCAGGGAACAGAAATTTATATCATCAAAGGATTCCTGAAAAGAGTTTGGTAGAAATAAAAGTGTTAAACGTCCTATAAGCCTCAAAAATGAAACACTGAAACCTTTGGGTTTATCTTTTGCACCCGAAAGAAACCCATAAGTTAACATTGAATTTCAGTTTCAGGGCTCTAATAAAATAATACATAGTAAAGTAAAATACAGGTGCATCCCCTAGATAATTAAATTCTTGAGTGAGCCTGTTAAACAATGACATTGAAAGGACATATAGTCATCTTCCTGCTTTATTTCTAAGTTATGGAATTTTTTTTTTCTTAACAAAGTAATGGTAAAAAGAATCTTGCCACACATAAAAGGCTTAGCAAGGTCATTCAAACATAGAAAGCAATTCATTTCAACTTTCACAATCTGGCATGATATTGTAACTTTCACAAGAGAACTACTTAATCAACTGTTAACAACCACAAATATTAAGTGAAAATAGTGTACTTGGTGCCAGCCTACATCTTTTAATTAAAAATATGTTATTAGTAACTAATAAATATCGTAGATATAAACAACACATTTTACACACCAATATATACTTTCATGCTCTTTTCTGAAATCTTAATGCAATGGCATGAAGAAAACAGGGTCAATTTACATCCCTATTACAACTGATTATATTCTATTTTGGGGCCAAAGTATACAAAAGTTATCTTTACTGATCATGTTTTGTTAGGAAGACCTAGATTAAGCACAGAGTATAAAAATAGCTTGTATATTATTAAAATATGTGACCACATTTTCTGTAAATCTACATATTAAGGACTTAAAAATTTTTAATTGCCAGTTGAATTTCTTAGAGGAGATTCTTATATCACATTTAATGGAACCTAATTTCCTAAGTTGAAAAAAAGTCCTGAACAGGTTAAATATGGCCTTATATGCCCAACACATATTTTTCCACTTGGGTAGATGACATTTTAACAATCTGCTGTTGTAAATTATCTTATTATCATTAACAGCCAAATCCACATATGGCAGAGCTCTTACTGCCCTCTATGTTCAACTAGTCCACCTGTTTTTCATTAGTTAAACTATCAATGCCTACCTATAGCAAGCCTTTTTGGGTTTAAATTATGGTGGCTCTATAGGGCAGAACTTTCATTTAACGTAATCATGTTTTTCATTTTTCAAGTGTAACTATTATATATATAATTATACTTACATTATATAAATATGTGATTATATATAATTATGTATATGTGTTAGATATGCCTGATTTTACATACACACACACACCCCTACATACGTATATGTCTGCAATGAAATAGTAAGAGATTCCCTATAGTTGTAAGATAATTTACATTTGCTATAATGTTTTAAGAGATTCTTTAGGGGAAGTGAGGAACTTAGAATAAATTCTATGAGATGATTTTTGTATCTATCTCAGTGGTTTTCATTTTGTGGTATTTTTCTAATGCTAAGCAAAGACTCCAAGGCAAAAGAATTTTAGAAAGAAAACTAATTTATTTCAAATACTTTTTTAAGAGGATTCATGTTTCATATATTCAGGCTTAACAAATAAAAATACAAGTATTAAAAAGAAAAACAAATTTTAAAAAGCAAACAAACATATCAGATAAAGGACTAGTGTCCAGAATCTATAAAGAACTTAGCAAACTCAACACCCAAAGAACAAATAATCCAATCAAGAAATGGGCAGAGGAAATGAACAGACATTTCTGCAAAGAAGACATCCAGATGGCCAACAGACACATGAAAAAGTGCTCCATATCACTCGGCATCAGGGAAATACAAATCAAAACCACAATGAGATATCACCTCACACCAGTCAGAATGGCTAAAATCAACAAGTCAGGAAATGACAGATGCTGGCGAGGATGCGGAGAAAGGGGAACCCTCCTACACTGTTGGTGGGAATGCAAGCTGGTGCAGCCACTCTGGAAAACAGCATGGAGGTTCCTCAAAATGTTGAAAATAGAACTGCCCTATGACCCAGCAATTGCACTATTGGGTATTTACCCTAAAGATACAAATGTAGTGATCCAAAGGGGCACATGCACCCGAATGTTTATAGCAGCAATGTCTACAATAGCCAAACTATGGAAAGAACCTAGATGTCCATCAACAGATGAATGGATCAAGAAGATGTGGTATATATACACAATGGAATACTATGCAGCCATCAAAAGAAATGAAATCTTTCCATTTGCAACAACATGGATGGACCTAGAGCATATCATGCTTAGAGAAATAAGTCAAGCAGAGAAAGACAACTATCATATGATCTCCCTGATATGAGGAAGTGGTGATGCAACATGGGGGCTTAAGTGGGTACGAGAAGAATAAATGAAACAAGATGGGATTGGGAGGGAGACAAACCATAAGTGACTCTTAATCTCACAAAACAAACTGAGGGTTGCTGTGGGGAGGGGGTTTGGGAGAAGGGGGTGGGATTATGGACATTGGGGAGTGTATGTGCTTTGTGAGTGCTGTGAAGTGTGTAAACCTGGTGATTCACAGACCTGTACCCCTGGGGATAAAAATATATGTCTATAAAAAATAATAAATAAATAAATAAATAAATAAATAAGCAAACAAACAGAAATTCTCACTAGGTAACCAGATGCAACTGATCTGTTCCTGGTGGCAGAAGAGGGTTTTTTTTGTTGTTGTTGTTCCATGCTTATTATTATTACAAAGTTCATTATGTATTACTGTTGCCAAGATAAAGAATAAGGTTGTTAGAATCAATGACTTAAAGAAAATGGCCAAGGTTTTATTTATTTGGGGAAGAGAATAGGGAGATTCACCCTATATTTTCATCAGTTTCATCTACTTCAGTGGGCAAAATATTTTACTTTTGTGACTGGGTTATGATGTAGAGGAATGGCAAGATGTCAGCTTTGTTTCTATAATACCAATAAATGTAACAGAATAGAAGATAGCAAACATAACAAAATTATAATACTACTACTCTTCTTTCCAAAATATTTTTTGTGCATCTACTTTGGATCAGACTCTGAGGATATGGCTGTGAATATAACAAAGTTTTTGCTTTCCAATAGCTTACAGTATAGTGTTGGAGGCAGAGAGTAAATAATTAAAGAAGCTAACATATCTGTCAGGTATTGACAGCAGCTGTCAAGGAGCATGAGCAAGTCTCCAGGAACACAAAGTTTTATTTAGTTTGCTGTAGGAAAGGAGAGCATGCGCCCAAGCAGCTTTCAGATATCTCTATAAAGGGGATTGGAGGAGCTTTGCAGGAGTTGGTTTGGGCTGAATGGTTCCAGAGAGGAATTAGGGACGTGGGTGCCAGGTAGTGTTTAGATGTGCTGGCAAACAAATAACATTTCAAGAGATAGAAGTGGATGAGATCACGTCTATGGAGTGTGAACGTAAACAGCGTTCTCAAGACTAAGTCCTAGAATACTTCATATTGAGAAGAAATGTCCCATAAGGTAAGAGGAAATCCAGAAAAGACCAGTGTCCTGAGAATAGAGTTAAGTGTTTGTAGCAGATTATTAATTTGCATTGTTACTTGTGAATATTGTATGAGTCTGACTCTAGAGTCCCATCAAGTTACATTTTGATAATCAGATTAGCTGGGAATTTGGCTACAGGACGAAAATGGTCTGACTCTGTTTTTCACTGTTGTTGCTGCTATTTAAAAAAAAGTAAAATAATTTCTATGGTGAGTGCTGTGAAGTGTGTAAACCTGGCGATTCACAGACCTGTACCCCTGGGGATAAAAATATATTATATGTTTACAAAAAAATAAAAATTTAAAAATTAATGCTTTCATACCATGTTTGATAATTATAACTTCCTGATTCACTAATTATAACAGTTATACTAATGGAAGTCTCTGACATCAAATAATCCATATGATAAACAAATAACTTTCAGTAATTGTCCCAAGCTATACATTATTAAATATGGTCAGTAAGTGAATTGCAGGGCTCAAATTATGGCTTTTGACTCTGGTTGTAGCTTTTATCATTATACCTAATTGAAACTATAAACCGATACTTTATCATCATTACCAGTACATTAGAACTATGTGTGGAAATCTTAAAATTTGGGTGCCCGGCTTCACCACTAGTTCTGAATTCTTTTACCTCATTGGTTTAACCGGATGAACTCTAGAGTATATCCACTGGAAAAACCACTGTTTTAGAGATTTCTACAAAAATGGTAACTGGACTGTTTTTACAGAGTTCAAAACAAGACCACCCTGAATCAGAATCTCATAGGATAGAGTTTGTAAATCTTGAGATTTTAGTTTCCTAGGTTATTTTTAAAAGACTGAAAACCAAAGATAAAGTAAGCTGATTTCCAAACATTACAGCACATTAGAAGTGTCTGGGAAAATAAAAATCTTGACACAAGGTCATACATATTAATTAAATTAGAATGTCTGGGGTGGGAAACAGGCAATTTTAGGTCTTAAATGTCAGTGTGAAGCAAAGTTTGGGAACCAGTGGCATAATGGAACAAGTGAAACAAATGTACAGATTTTATGAATTGATAAAGATGAGACTATTAAGTTTGAAACATGAAACTCCTTTGAATCTTGATCTATACAATGACATTTTCATCAGTTTAAAATAAAATAGTGTCAGAGACAAATACCATATAATTTCACTTATATGTGGAATTTAGGAAACCAAACAAATGTACAAAGAAAAAAAAATAAAAAGACCACCCAGAAAACAGACTCTTATTTATACAGAACAAACTTAATCTTACGGAGTGAGGTAGGTAGGGGGACAGGTAGAATAAATAGGTGAAGGGTACTGACAATATACTTAACATGATGAGACCTGGGTAATGTATAGAGTTGTTGAATCACTATATATACTGTACACCTGAAACTAAAGCTGTATGTTTGCTATACTGGAATTAAATAAAAGATCAGGGGAAAAAATAGTGCCCACAAATATCCTGCAAAACCCTTTATTTGGTTTTTGCTAAATACTTTGCAGAGAGCATACCTCTCTTCTAGAGAATATAAAAAATATTTTTATGAAAGACTAACTCATAAATCTGAATCTGATGTTTTTGGTCAGCCTTTAGCATTTTGGGGAAAGTCTTAAAGTTTGTAGAACAAAACTAAAATCATATCACCTTTTTTCATATGCAGATAATACATTGCATAATTGCAGAAGTTTGCATTTATCTTTATCTTTTTTCAGAGATTGAATTAATTTTCTTGAAGTTAAAACAAGTGTTTAGTTGAGACATTTTGAACACTTTGTCCTGTGATTTAAAAACACACATTCTGAGGTCAAATTTGTGATAAATAAACTAACTGAGCCAAGTGAAATTGAAAATGATGAGAAGAATTGGTTTAGCCAAATGATACATATATTTGCACCTCAGTGCCCTTTTGGTAATAAATCTAGAGTTTGCACTTCTGCCACAAACCTTCCCTGAATCAGTTAGCATAATGAAGATGCTTTCATCTTAAGTAGCAATGTCTCTCTGCCCCAGAAACCTCTTGACTCTCTGATAGGCTAAAACAGATTTAATTTTTTTTTTCTGACAATGAGGCAAATGGGAGATGCATCTGTTGTGTGGAAGACACTGGTGGAGCAGAAGTAAAACAATCTAAAATTGGAAATATGATAGGTCTATTGAGCATAAATGGGTTTTTTTCTTGCATTTTAAAATGTCAAAAATGAACAATAATGTCTAATAAATGCACATATGTGTACAGAAAACATATAAAATGACTCAGGAACAGGTTTATGAAAAACTACTTGCATATTTTATGTAAAATCTCATTTTCTTTATTGGCATTAATGACTCACTATAGATTTTCATAAGTATATGTACATTTTGAGAAACCCTACATGGGCACTAAATATATTTTTATCTTTTTTCTACATAAATTGTAAGCTGCAGAAATACAAGTAAATGAGGGAGGGAGTGGGGAATACCTACTTAATGATTAAAGTACACATATTAGGTTTTACCTTTTTCCCTCCCTCAATAGTTTAAAGCTGTTTTATCTGACTCAGGCTCCTATTTTTACTGATTACTTTGTTTCAATTACTTCAGAATCCTATTTAGTCAAAATTCAATTTTTACATCCTTTTGCATTTGAAGATGATATGTGCTATTCATTGGATATTTTAGTCATTTCAGATGTGAGCTATTTATAGAAGCATTGCCACATTTAGTCCATTTTTTAAAAAGATTTCTAATCTGTTTTTTTTTTTTTGTTGTTGTTAGTGGCATAATATAAGATATGTATTTTTACCATCGGGCACTTCTGTAGACATTTTGAGAGTATTATTTAATCATTTAACAATTAATAGAATAATTATTAGTTCTGGTAAGAATCCAGTTAATAAGACTCAGGGAGTCCACATATTTACTCCAAGTGTATTAGGTAAATCCCAAAACTCAGCTTTGAAAACATTGATTTGTCTTAAAGGGCCACCCTTTTCCACTGTGACAGAAGAGAACATTTAATGAAATGAGTATAAGATTCTAGACCTAAAGTGAAGACTGAAGACTTATAAATTTAGATAAAAAACAAGGTTAAAATGAAGCAAGTTTTTTATTTTAAAAATGCAAAAAGTCTGAAAAAGATCCATATGTTAAATCTAAATCTTTTTAGTGGTAACAAGTAACCATTGTGTGTGCATGTGTCCACCCGTGTGTGGCAATTCATGTCGAATTTGATACATTTGAGGGGTTACAGGCAATCAGAAAACTATAACATCAGTTGAATGGGTCATCAAAATAGACCATTCTGGAGGGATATTTGTAGCCTTCTTTTGCTAACCTGATGGGGTTATTAAGAGCAGAGAGGGAAAAAAATGTTGTTTATCTGCATCATATGCCTAGTTTACATTTGTTTTGCCAAGACCTCAAAAAAGGTAGCATCTGGATAAAATAAAACTTGCTGTGAGGTTTCGTCTTGCTAAAAGGAAAAGCATCTGGAGGAGTTGGCAGATGCTGTCCTATTCCTTCAGTGGCAACACATGCTTTTTCTGTATCATTGAGCTTGGGGATATCAAACAATCTTGAATTTCTCTTGGTTCTTGGAATTAGATGTGATAACAATGTGAGTTTGCATAGGTCAAGCAAAGAACTTTGGTTGGAAGACCCCTTTCTCTGAAGATCAACTTAAAACAATTGTTTCCTTGGAACTCAGGAAGATGGATTGCGTCCCTGTTGTAAAGATAAGAGATAAGAATTCTGAAGCTATGAACATCATTTATCTATCTAACTTAATACTATGAATATTTACATAAAATTGGATTCCACAGATTGGTGAGCAGATTTGAAAAGGTCATTTTTGAGGTTTAAAATAATACCAATATAGGAAAATTGAGTAGTTCTGGTAAGGGTATTTTTATTATCTTGTGCTAACTCATGACTTCTGTATACAGACACACTTAGAATTCACTTTATCCACTGATACGGGAAAACATTAGTTACACATTCCTTCATTAGTTCATTTATTTATAAGACAGCAAGCATTTACATAGTACCTAATGTATTCCAGGACTATGCTAATGGATAGAAATGTATATTTGAACAAGACCTATATTATCTATGATCTAATTCCCTTCCCATTCAAGAAAAGGAAAACTGACCATATATACATATTTTCTAATTAGAATTATGAAGACACTAATAAAACAGATTGTTGTGACAGATGATCATCCAAGGCCCCTGTGAAACCTGACCTCTGCACTGAGTTTAAAGGGACTTCTCTCAGGACTGAAGCAGTAAGATAAAAGTCTCTGAAGTGAAAAAGGGCTTAAAATTTTTACGGAGAACTGAGAGGGAGCTAGTGAAGATGAAACGTGATTGAGGGGAGTCGAGGGCTGTGTTATGGAATGAAGTTGGAAAGATAGTCCGACCCCATCAAGATGGGTGTTATAGGCCAGGTCAAGGCATTCATGTTTTATTCTGAAAGCAATAAGGAGCCACTGGAGTTTTTAAACAAGTGAAGTTAGTTAGTTTATATTTTTTAAATGTTACCATGGTTGCTGTATAGAGAATTAACTCTTTGGACCATGAAGAGGCTTAGTGAAATCTGTTAAAAAGCTATTTCCATAGTAGATGAGCTATAGTGGTAGTATTAGTGGAGGTGGAAGATGATGGGTTTGAGATAGTTTTGGGGGAAAAAAATAGAACAGGAAAAGCATTTGCTAAGTATCTGTGGGGGAGTAGGGATCTCAAACAAAAGAGGTGAATAAAGAAATCCCTTACATTTTGATTTCTAGAACTGGATAAAGATTTGGGGGCTATTCAACCATTTACATAATAGGGAAAGACTAGCTATTAAGGAATCTGATCATTAAGGAAGGGGAGAAGAGGAGCTTCAGGTAGATTATTTTGTGAAATATGGGTATTAAAAAACACAGTTTCTAATCCTGATCAGATTGGCATATAGCAGTTCTGAGTTCAAAATGGCAATACTGAGGTGTTTAGAGCCTAAAGGAGAATAAGAGCACTCAGAACCATGCTCCATGGCAGCACAAAATAAAATAAGTCATGTGACTAGTACAGGGGAGTAGTAGCCAGAGATAGGAGGAGAAGCGAAGCAGGTGAGTGCCAGAAACCTGAAGAGGTTTTAATGGGTGAAGTGATAACTGAATCAAATGTTGCAGAGGTTTAAGATTAAAGAGCCTGTGTTGAAGTATATCCAATTTGTTGATGTTACAAAAAGTCTCCTGTCTCCTTTTATGAAATATAAATTTCCATTCAATATTTGCTTCTAAAATAAGTGCTCTCAATAGATTTTTTTTTTCTTAGAAATTCTGGAAACACCCACTGAAAGCTTGATCAGGAATTAGTACCAAAAACTGATAATGAAGTTATATGATAACCCTGTTTGAGAAGCAAATGCAAACAGATTTTAAAAAGAATCAAATTCTTATATAATAGAATTTATCACATTTCATTTAAAAATGTCATAAAGGGAAGAAAAAGTACAGCCTTACCCCCTTGTTTTCTTGCTTCACAGTAAAAATTAGAAATAGAAAAAAATATCAGATTTCTAATCTGAGAGAATAAAAAAGAATCAGGAGTTGCAATTGGAAGTAAGACAAATTCACCACTAGTGAGGGTTTAGCTCTAAAGAAAGTAGAAAATAGGCTTTTAAGTATACTTTATATATGTGATTATTTTGTGAATTTTAAAAAGTATCGAAAGGAGCAATAGAATTCTTGGTAATCTACTGAAAACTGGAGTTTTTCAAAGCTGGCCTTTGAAACTGTCCTTTGAAAAGTATGTAACCACAGCCAGATCCTGAGGTGAACCATAAATCTAAAGCATGTTTAATTTGAAACAAAATTTGTACTTGGTAAAGAATAGAAATGGCAACTTTTACTTCTATATACTGTTATACATAATATCTAAAAACCTTAAGGCAGTTGCAGTACCTGAAATTAAATAGGAAATGAAATTATTCCCTGAAGATAATGGAGGTTATTGTTAGAAATGCATTTAAAAATGCATACAAATAGTTTATATTATTATTGTGTACACTGCTCAGCAGCTGTAACCTCATTACAAATTCCTCATTGTGTTTCTCAGAATATTTAACCTCTTTAAAGATGATGCTTAAAGTACACCTTATGTGGGAGCACCTGGGTGGCTCAGTGGGTTAAAGCCTCTGCCTTCGGCTCAGGTCATGATCCCAGGGTCCTAGGATCGAGCTCCACATCATCCTCTCTGCTCTGCAGGGGACATGCTTCCTCCTCTCTCTCTGCCTGCCTCTCTGCCTACTTGTGATCTTGCTCTCTATCAAATAAATAAATAAAATGTTTTAAAAAATGTAACACCTTATGTTACTCTTAGAGTAATATATTTTTATGGCAAACATGATTAGTTAGTATTATAATACACCAAAACATATCTTGAATCCCTTTAGTGTGGCTGAAACAGTAAATCTGTTGAGAATGTTATCAAGTACCATTATTACTAAATACAATTTTTGAAGAACATATGACGAAGTTTGTTGGGTTCTACCACTCATTTCACAAACATAGAAAGTGTCAACTATATACCAGGTGCCCATCTAGATGTTAGGGATCTATTTGTGATCAAAACCAGCATCCTCACTTTCATGGAGAATATAAATATTATACATACCCACTGAAGAAAAAAATGAAACAATCAAGAAAATAGGTGGAAGGGACGCCTGGGTGGCTCAGTTGGTTAAGCAGCTGCCTTTGGCTCAGGTCATGATCCCAGCGTCCTGGGATGGAGTCCCACATTGGGCTCCTTGCTCAGCAGGGAGCCTGCTTCTCCCTCTGCCTCTGCCTGCCATTCTGTCCGCCTGTGCTCGCTCTTCCCCCCACCCCGATAAATAAAATCTTAAAAAAAAAAAAAAAAGAAAATAGGTGGAATAAAACTGTTAGTGTCTGATTAATCTTCTCTTTGCACAGTCTCATACAGGTATCCTGTGGACTAATACTATACATATCCTATTAAAATCCATTTTCATTTAAGTACAGATAAAAAAATATCTAGATCTTGTAAGTACTTTGACTCAGCACATTACAAATTTACTATGTGTTTGGACCTGTGATCCAAGGAACAGTGATGAGCATGACTATTGTGTCCCTGCCCTCATGCATATAGTTTATAGGCTATAGAGTAAAATACTTTTGATTTCTTTTCCAAACACATTGTGGTTAGTTTATTCAGAAAAGGGACATGAAAACTAAAAAAGTGTGTTGGTACTACTACCTTAAAGTCTTGATGTAACTTCATTCTTCCATACATCCCAGCTGTACCTCCATCATGATCCTAATACAAACAGCTCTGAGCCCTCCTTTCCATTACTCTGATCTTTATATTGCTTTATGCATTATTTCCTCTCATGTAAGCTCCTGTTGCTTTTATGCTTCCAAGAAATCTCTACCCTTTCCTCTGGAGCTTCCTACAGTGCCAAACCAAACAAAATAAAACAAACAAACAAAAACAGTTAAATTCTCAATCCCTTCAAAAAATGCTTCCTTGGCTTCCTTGACATTAAGTGAAACTCTGATTTCTGTAGAGCCCTCTAGAGGAGAGGTGCTTACTGTCTGACATTCCACAAATATCAGCATGGCAGATGGGAACCAGCCATCCCTAATGATGATCTTAGATCATTCAGTTTCTATTAAAAGCCCATTTATTGGGGGCACTTGTCTATACCATCAGTTACTCCATTCTTCCTCTCATGTACTTCTCATGAAATCATTATCTTTGTCTCCATACTCTGCAAGATGCAAAAGTTTTCTAAGTAATATCTAATGGACCCAATCAAAAATTTTAGTATCTTAAACCTGTTTGACTTTAATCATCATCTTTAATAACCTTCAGGCATTTATAATACAATAGAAACTGTGATTATAAGCCTTTGGCATAAGTTTGCTTCTCTTCATGAATCTGTTCCATTTACCGCCCTGTTTAATCTAAGCCAACAAATGTTGTGATCTTCTACTCATTAATCTACCATTTGCCTTCTTATGTTCAATAATGCAGCTCCTAAATATCAAGCCTAAACATTTATTTCCATTTAGTCGCTGTCACTGCCTTAGACCTCTCTTCCATAGTCACTGGATTTGGGAATGCTATTATTAAAAATACTAAAGAGAAGAAGTCACGTAGTTAGATTAGTTTGCATTTCTTCCCTTGTACTAAATATACGGACTTTTTTTCATGCTACTTTCTTATGAATCTTGGGGGACATTATCATTGTCTCAGGCAAGCCCTATATATAAATAATTACTTTAATCTGAAGTTTAATAGGGCTTTAAATATAGGAGGAAAATAATGAACTTGGGGGGAATTACCTAAATATTTGCTAAGTGTTGCTTTTCCAAACAGATTAGTCATGGGTAAGTGTCTATGAATCACTTAGCATTTGTCTTCTCCAACATTTTAACGGTAAAACTAAAACATAATTATAATGCTTATTCTGTTTGTGAGAGGCATACTGTTCAGTTTTTTTACCAAGTTACTCATATCTGACTGAGCATTAACTTGAACTACAGATCAGTCAATCCCAACACTCAATCTTATGTGATCAAGAATGCAAATACATTGGTATCTGTATTAGATAATTTTAGATATTAAAATCAAAGCCAACCTAAACATTGTGAACTAAAAACTACTTTAAACCTTTTGCTAGTTAAGTTTGTGACTATATGACATTCAAAATTTTGACATGTGAGGGTTATAATTTAGAAGGTAGACATTCATGAATTCATAAAATACTCTGAAGAGAATTGTCAACATTGCTGTTTCTGTTGGCAATGAGTGCAGTGCCCCCTCTCTGTCTGTAACACTGAGGAGTAAGAATAATTGCTATTCAATCTCAGTGATATTATGCCACACAAAAATGTCAACAAGTATAGACAGTTTGCCAATAACTCATTCTTCTTTATCTCCAAGCACAAAATTGGTTATTAAATTTGTTATATTGGTCTTGCAAACTTCTTGGCCTAATAAGATTTGATTATTTTAAGAGGATTTGTGTGTGTGTGTGTGTGTGTGTGTGTGGTTTTAAGCTTTTCTCTTTTTTAAACCAAGTCCATTAATTTTGTATAGAAAATCATCTTTTTGTCCTCGTATTTTGGGGGGGGGGGAGAAACTCAACTGATATATCAGATTGCTGTATTTTGTTAAAAATAATGCAAGACACTTAGTGGCTTCCCAATACTGCTTGACAGAGTTTCATAACAGAAAACTCACTATGTCCTGGAGGTAAATGGACATTCCTAAAAAGAAAACCTAATTTACAGATATTTGTCATTATACTTACAATTTTTTTTAGCTGTTTGTGCAAAGCCATTGATGTGGTAGAATACTATTTTATCATAAGCCCCAAAATAAGTCTTAGAGAAGCCAAATTATTGCCCAAAGCGATAGAGCCAGAATGTGACAAAGGATGAATTGAAACCCAGGTCCCTGAACACCATATAATTTATTTTCAGGTCTGCTATCCAGCATTCTGATGGATTAAAGAATTTTCTGGAATCTCATCATAAATGCATGAATGATAAATCACTATTTTACAAAGAAGATTAGCTAAAAAACTTCATACATCAGTCTTTATAATTCTCTTAATGGTATAAATACAGTAGAATATATCTAAATTTTAATTTGTTTCTACTGGTACATATATTAAAATATTTAACAATAAGAAAATGCTTGAAGGACATAAAAAAGTTGCAATTTTACATTTTTTCTTTTTACTCTAGTTAAAATCCTGACCCTCTGTAATTGACTCTAGCAATCTTTTATAATTTAACAAGACTATATGTCTCATTCCAAATAAGATGATGAAATTGTCAACATGTGTATTTTATAATTATTTTTTCTTGATATAACTAAAATTTATAATTCCTTCAATAGGAAATCTAGACTACTTAATCTTACACTGTTGTGTGCTTCTATCTTGAATGAAAGCTTTATCACAGAAATTGTATTCACTCTTTAGCCCTTCAGGACTTGGAAGATTTCTTTTTTTTTTTTTTTTTTTTTTAAGATTTCATTCATTCATTCGACAGAAAGAGAAATCACAAGTAGGCAGAGAGGCAGGTAGAGAGGGAGAAGCAGGCTCCCCACCGAGCAGAGATCCTGATGCGGGGCCCAATCCCAGGACCCTGAGATCATGACCTGAGCTGAAGGCAGAGAGTTAACCAACTGAGCCACCCAGGTACCCTGGACAATCTCTTGAAAGGATACTTGTTTAGAACAAAAAAGTCTGTGCTACTATTTGCTATCTTACAGCTTGTGTTTTAATGTGTCACTCCTACTCTGTTGAATGATCTTTGCAAGAAAATAAAGGTCAGGATAGAAACATTAGTTTATATAAGATCATAATTTAAAGAAATTAGGTTTCTGAAATATATTTAAATGTGGTAAAATATTTTAAAGTTTATTGGAATTTTCTGTTTTTAAGTATCTTCTCCCAATGAAGAAACATTTTAAAAAAATGTTACTACTTAGGGCACCTGGATGGTTCAGGCCAATAAATGTCTACCTTGGGCTCGGGTCATGATCCTTGGGTCCTGGGATCCAGTCCTGCACTGGGCTCCTTGCTCAGTGAAGAGCCTGCTTCTCCCTCTGCTGCTCCCCCTGTTTGTGCTCTCTGTCAAATAAATAAAATCTTTTTAAAAAGTAAGTACATAAACACACTCTAATATCACTGTACTTCTTTTGTGAACCTTTTCAATTTTGGAAAAATGCTCAATAAGTGCTCTGTAACAATAATGAATTTACTACCTTATATATATTTATATTTCTCTTTGACCTAACTAATGAAATAATTTCCTTTTCTCTAGCACTCAACTGACCGAAGAGTTTTTCACCCATATTAGTCATTTAGATAGTTTAAAATGCCTACATATGAATAGAAATAAGATGTACTGTATTCTCATTACCCATAACTTTACATTAATATTTTAATATTTAGTTGTTATTCAAAGAGATAAAGGTATTTTCCCAACTGGACTTCTTATGTAAATTAGATTACAATTTAGAGTGTTTATGTGCTTTACAGGGAAAAAGATTCAAATGTAATCATCAATAGGAAATACTATTCATTACTAGATGAATATGATTTTCTTTATTTTTTTTTTCTTTACATGTACTAGTTTGTCAGGGCCTCTAAAGGTGTTAGCATTTGAGGATAATAAAAGTTACTGAAAATATTCTCTAGTTCACCTACAAAGTTTAAGAGAAAATTGGCCTGGTTTATGAGCATAACAAAAAATAATGGCATCAACTCCCTGAATCTAAATTTTCTTAGACAATGCTCTATTGTAATATTGGCCTGAGAATTCCACAACATTAAATTTTACCTATTGATTGTAATTTCTGTAAAATTGTATTTGGAAGTTACCTTATTTCAATTCTACTGAAGTTCTATTTTTTTTTGAAGTTCTATTTTTTTGATTGCCTCTTTAGCTTTACTTTTTGTCCTACCTAATTATAGCTTCTGTATAAACTTTCACTTTGTTCTAGTATTACAATGTTTATTTATGTAATTTTATATAATACAATTTCAGATTAATAAAGACTTAATAGTAAAGCCACACTTGAAATTTCAGATGACAAAATTTTAACCTTATTGAGACTTTTGACATATGAAAGTTGTGTATATTTAAAGTGTACAACACATTTTGCTATATAGAAGTGTAAAAGATCACCACTATCAACCTAAATAATTTCTCCATCACCTTGACATAGTTACCATTGTGTGTGTGTGTGTGCGTGTGTGTGTGTATGTGTCTGTGTGTTCAGAAGATTTAAGATCTATTCTCTTCACAAATCTTAAGTACACAATGCAGATTAAATATAATTTATATAAAATACATAATTATTGATATTTAATATATCTTCCTTACTTTGTTTAAATGTTATGCTTTTGTGTTTTGTGCTTAGCTTCTGTATTTTTAATTTAGACTTTGCTATATAAATTATGTTTTGTATAATTTAATTCTAAGTATTTTGGTAGTAAGGTAAACTTTTTATTTCTAATAATGTTTACTAAAAATTTACAAAATTCATACCACTATGGCTCAAAGTGACCTACATTTAATCATGCATAACTCTTGCTTCTTTGAAGTAAATAAAATTAGTTACCAAGAGGTTTGAGAAGGGGTAATCTCACCAGGAGAAATTCTTCTTCACATGCAACTGTTTATTGAGTAAGCATTAGCTAATAGTGGTTAAGGAAACAACTCTTGTGTAGATTCAAAAAGCTATTGTGTACATTTGAAGTGAGTCCATTTTCCCAGTCCCTTAGGCATTGTGACTCCCTTGGAGAACACAACAGTATTCCACAGACAGGAAACTTGGTTAGTCTTGCTGTTGGTATTAAGCAGCCAGAGACCTGTGCAATGAGTTAAAGGATTCCTAAAGTAGAGGTTACAGGGATTGCTGGGTGGGTTCTTATACACTCTTAATATGGGCATGGGGAATTTTTCTGCAACACTTTATCCAACTACTATATCTTGAATGACTCTCATTTTAAAGTTAACATACAATTCTGACTTTTATTAGTATTAATTTTGCTGATGAAAACTCATTTCTGATGTTCGTCATACTAATTAGAAGAGTCTTGGTCAATAGCTCAGACCCTTATAGTGTGTTTAACTGTAAAATCCTATTTTCTATGCTAAAATATTTTAAGTCGATTGACTTAAATATCTTATTGTAAAAAAAGACATTTTTTACAATTAGAAGTAAATTTGTGGAATAATAATGTCAAAGGTGAATGTTCTTCTAAGTCAAATTCTTTTGTGCCCAGAAACCTTATTGTTTTTTTGTTTTATCTGTTTCCCCAACCTTGAATGCAGAGGAATATATACAGCTTCTGCTTTTAGCCATGAATCAGACACACAAAGCATTCCTAGCCTCCCTTATTATTCACTCTTGTAATACCATATTCCTATCATTAGGTTACAATTAAAAATTAGCTTGTGCAGAGTCCCTAGTTTAATTTGTAATGCTTACCAAATACTTATGTGGTAAAATCTGTAAGAGTGAAGTAGGTATTTCTTTAATTTTGTTTTATGACCAGGAGATTCAAATGCAACAATATGTGTTTCATTAGTAACATACAAAATGAAAACACTTTTTCTGGGGCACCTGGGTGGCCCAGTGGGTTAAAGCCTCTGACTTCAGCTCAGGTCATGGTCTCAGGGTCCTGGGATTGAGCCCTGCATCGAGCTCTCTGCTCTGCTGGGAGCCTGCTTCCCCCTCTTTCTCTGCCTGCCTCTCTGCCTACTTGTGATCTCCCTCTCTGTCAAATAAATAAATAAAATCTTAAAAAAAAAAAAAAACAAAACTTTTTCTGCTCCATATTAACATCATGTTTATTTTTCCCATTCATGAATTAACTGGAGTGAGGCTGAAGTTTGTCTCTTATATATGATTTAAACAATGGAAACTAGATTTCCAACAATAGGGAAATGGTTAAATTCTCCCACTGTATATTTTAAGTTTTTATTTAAATTCCAGTCAGTGAATGTGTAGTGTGATATTGGTCTCAGGAGTAGAATTTAGTGATTCATCACTGACATATAACACCAAGTGCTCATCACAAGTGCCTTCCTTAATCCCCATCCCCTTCTCACCCATACCCCATTCATCCCCCACCCGTCCCCTCAGATAACCCTCAGTTTGTTCTTTCTAGTTAAGAGTCTCTTATGGCTTGTTTCCCTTTTTCCCCCTTCCCCTATGTTCATCTGTTTTGTTTCTTAAATTCCACATATGAATGAAATAATATCGTATTTGTCTTTCTCTTATTTTGCTTAGCATCCCCTATTTCTTTTTGTGTCTAGAATGTAGCTGATCATCTAACCTATAACCCCATTATAAATGATTATCTCATAATAAAGGAAACCTTTTTTAATATTTTATTTATTTGATAGAGAGCATGCATGTGAGAGCAAGCACACACTAGGAGTGGGGCAAGGGGCAGAAGGAGAAGTAGAGGGAGAAGCAAACTCCCCGCCGAGCAGGGAGCCTGATGCAGGGGCTTAATCCCAGGGCCCTGGGAGCATGACCTGAGCCCTGAGGCAAAAGCAGAGGCTTAACCAAGTCAACCACCCAGGTGTCCCAGTCAAAGAAATTGTTTAATATGATTAGTGAATAAAGCAAATTTTAAAGTTATATATAACTTATATGTAACAATATAATTATATTGTTGTCTCAATTTAGGGAGAGAGTGAGAAAGTACTTCCTTCAGGCATAAACTAGGGCAAACAGCTCTCAAAATGTTCTGGGAGGGATGTCTGGGTGGCTCAGTAGATTAAGTGACTGCCATTGGCTCAGATCATGATCCCAGAGTCCTGGGATCAAGCCCCACATAAGACTCCTAGCTCAGTGTGAAGCCTGCTTCTCCCTGTCCCTCTACCTGCTACTCCGCCTGCTTGTACACACACACACACACACACACACACACACACACACACACACTCCCCCCACCCTTTCTGTCAAATAAATAAATAGAATCTTAAAAAAAAATGTTCTGGGGACCTTTGAGAGTTCTTAAGGCTTTTTCATTGCAGGGCTAGAATTATTCATAGCTAAAATTCCACTCAAAGTGCAAGACAGACCCCCATTAATTTTACTAAGGTAGTATCCAAAAAGTTTATATGATTTCAAATTCCACATTAAAACTAATTTGGAAAGAAATACTGCTTTGAGTTTTGATGAGGTTCCCAAAGAACATCTTCAACTATCTGGAAAGGCTGCTAAGTTACACTTTGTTTTTCCAAATACATACCTGTGGAAGACTGGCTTTTCTTTATATATTTTAATAAAAACTGTGTTGAATACATAACTAGATAGAAAAATTTAACGTATTTATTAAACCAGATAATAGTTTTTAAACACACACACACACACACACATATAAATTATATATATATATATATATATATATATATATATATATATATATTTGTTTTGGTAAATACATTAAATGTCAAAATAAATACTATTTTTTAAAATTAAAAGTCTAAAGGGACCTAGAACCAAAATAAGTTAGAACCACTAACTTCAGTGTTCTAGTCAGTTAAGGATTTCTCTGGTAAATGTAATTTTATGGATTTTCATTGCAGGAAATAATATATGCAAAAAGAGATAAATGCTTACCTAATGACCATCATCAAAAGATACACAATTTACCCTATTTAAAATATTAAATGTTAAAATAATATATGAAAGTTTAAACTCTCAAAACTAGAGTTTACTAACAAGTTAGCATCAGTTAAATACATATTAAATACATATTAAACTAGTTTAAAAACCTACATGGACATAGCTAGGTGGTAGAATAGAGCCCCAGACTTTCCCCTGCAGAGGCATGGACTTGACTTAAATTGCCTTGATAAGAAGTCTTTAAACCTAGTTAAGAGGTTTCTGTAACTCAGTCAAGTGAAAAGCCATGTGCATGAACACCCAGTAGGAAAATGTGTTGTAATTATTCTACAGTGGTCTTCTTTCCAGTGCAGTGTGGTGTTATAAAAAGGAACTTCTTACCCCCTGATTTTGACTTGGGGAGGAAAAGAGAAGTGGAATGTAAGTCTGAAATTCTGACTTTGGGGGGACAGGCTGTTCTAAGGACTGCTTTCTGACTTGCATGAATAGTTTGGGGACCTGCTGAAAATAGGCAAAGTAGTTCCATTCAGAGCTTTCAGGACCACAGACAGACACAAGGAGGAGCTCCTGAGTAGAGTGTTTTTGTAATAACTAAAAACAAGTTATATGGTGTTTGGTGACCTGGGTTTAAATTCATCCTCTGTCATACTCTAGCTCTGTGACCTTGAGCAATAATTTTGACTAGTAATTCTGGTATTACAGAATGTATTAGGAAGTGTTCTCTCAGCTTCTGTCTTCTGAGAAAGACTGTAGAAAGTTGATAGAATTTCATCTTTAAATGTTTAATAGAATTCCCCTCTGAACCCATCTGTGCTGCCTTTTCTGTTTTGGAAGGTTAAACATTTCAATTTAATATATATTTAGGTCTACCCACATAATCTGTTTCTCCTTTTGTACGTTTTGGCAGTTCGTGTCTTTCAAGGAATTGGTCCATTTTATCTAGTCATCAATTTGTGGGCATAGTGTTCATACTATTCTTTCATTTTCCTTTTAATGTCCATGAGATCTGTGGTGTTGTCTCCTCCTTCATGTTGGATACTAGCTTGTGTCTTTTCTCTTTTGTTTGTCAGCCTGGATAGAGGTTTATTACTTTTATTAATCTCAGACAACCAGGTTTTCAGTTGACTTTCTCTATTAATTTCCTGTTTCCAATTTATTTCCACTCTAATTTCCATTCTGCTTCTTTTGAATTCAATTTATTTTTCCTAGTTTCCTTAAAGTAAAAGTTTAGATAACTACTTTTATATTTATCTTCTAGTAAGCTCATTCAACATTACAAACTTTGTTGTAAGCTCTACTTTCAAGTATCTGACAAATTTTATTAAGTTGTATTTTCTTTTTCTTCCATCACAGAAGAGGCTCTGTCTTTTCATTTCTTTCTTTGATTTTTTAAAAATTCCAGTTAGTTAACACATAGTAAAATATTAGTTTCAAGTGAGTCAACACTTATTTATCCCTGATAACTTTCCCTGTCTGAAATCTGTTTGAAACTAATATAGCTACGCCTGCTTTCTTTTAATTGGAAAGCTATGGTTAGAGTAGTATATATTTCTCTATCCATTTGCTTTCATCTATTTGTCTTTGTAAAGGGAGTTTCTTGTAGACACCATATATAGGTAATATTTTTTGATTCACTCTGATAATCTGTTTTAATTGATGTATTTAGATTGCTAATGTTCTTTTTTTAAAATTTTTTCATTGTTCCAAGATGCATTCTTTATGCACCACACCCAATGCTCCATGCAATGCATGTCCTCCTTAATACCCACCACCAGGCTCATCCATCTCCCCAACCCCCTTCTAAAACCCTCAATTTGTTTCTCAGAGTTCACAGTACTTCATGGTTCTTCTCAATCTCCAATTTCCCCTAATTTACTTTTCCCTTCCTTCTCCTAATGTCCTGCATGTTATTCCTTATGCTCCACAAGTAAGTGAAACCATATGATAATTGACTTTTTCTGCTCGACTTCCTGCACTCACCATAATCTCCTCCAGTTCCATTCATGTTGATAAAAAAAGCTGGGTATTCTATTCTGATGGAGACATAATATTCCATTATATATGTGAACCACATCTTCTTTATCTGTTCGTCTGTTGAAGGGCATCTTGGCTCTTTCCACACTTTGGCAATTGTAGCCATTGCTGCTATGAACATTGGGGTACATATGGCCCTTCTTTTCACTGCATCTGTATTTTTGGGGTAAATACCCAGTAGTACAATTGAAGTGTCATAGGGTAGCTCTATTTCTAATTTCTTAAGGAATCTCCACACTGTTTTCCAAAGTGGCTGTGCCAACTTGCATTCCCACTAACAGTATAAGCGTATCCCCCTTTCTCCCCATCCTCTCCAACACCTGTTTCTTGTCCCGTTAATTTTGGCCATTCTGACTGATGTAAGGTGGTATCTCAATGTGGTTTCGATTTGAATCTCCTTGATGGCTAATGATGAACACTTCTCATGTGTCTTTTAGCCATTTGTATGTTGTCTTTGGAGAAATGTCTGTTCATGTCTTCTGCCCATTTTTTTTTTTTTATGAGATTATCTGTTTTTTGAGTGTTGAGTTTGAGGAGTTCTTTTAAATCTTGGATATCAGCCCTTTGTCTGTAGTGTCATTTGTGAATATCTTCTCCCATTTCAAGTTTTGCCTCTTTGTTTTGTTGACTGTTTCCTTTGCTGTGCAGAAGCTTTTGATCTTGATGAAGTCCCAAAAGTTCATTTTCATTTTTTTTGTTTGTTTTGTTTTGTTTTGTTTCCTTTGCCTTTGGAGACCAATCTTGAAAGAAGTTGCTATGGCCGATGTCAAAGAGGTTACTGCCTATGTTCTCCTCTAGGATTTTGATAGATTCCTGCCTCACATTGAGGTCTTTTATCCATTTCAAGTTTATCACTGTGTATTACATAAGAGAATGGTTGGTTGAGTTTCATTCTTCTATACATAGTTGTCCAATTTTCCCAGCACCATTTATTGAAGATGCTGTCTTTTTTTCCAATGGATATTTTTTCCTGCTTTGTCGAAGATTATTTGACCATAGAGTTGTGGGTCCATATCTGGACTTTCTAGTCTGTTATATTGGTTTGTGTGTCTGTTTTTGTGCCAGTACCATGCTTTCTTGGTGATCACAGCTTTGTAATAAAGCTTGATATCAGGCAACATGATGTCTCCAGCTTTCTTTTGCTTTTTCAACATTTCTTTAGCAATTTGGGGTCTTTCAAGGTTCCATACAAATTTTAGGGTTGTTTGTTTCAGCACTTTGAAAAATGCCAGTGGAATTCTGATCAGGATGGCATTGACAGTGTAGACTGCTCTGGGCAGTATAGACATTTTAACAATGTTTATTCTTCCAATCCATGAACATGGAATGCTCTTCCATCTTTTGTGCCTTCTTCAATTTCGCTCATGGGAGCTCTGTGGTTCCTTGAGTACAGATCCTTTACCTCTTTACTTAGGTTTATTCCCAGGCATCTTATGGTTCTTGGGGCTATAGTAAATGGAATTGAGTCTCTAATTTCCCTTTCTATTTTTTCATTGTTAGTGTATAAGAAAGCAACTGATTTCTGTACATTGATTTTTGTATCCTGCCACATTACTGAATTGCTGTGTGAGTTCTATTAGTTTTGGGTTGGAATCTTTTGGGTTTTCAACATAAAGTATCATGTCATCTGTAAGAGAGAGTTTGAGTACTTTGCCAATTTGAATACCTTTTACTCCTTTTTGTTGTCTGATTGCTGTTGCTAAGACTTCTAGTACTATGTTGAACAATAGTAGTGAGCGTGGGCATCCCTGTTGTATTCTTGATCTCAAAGAGAAGGCTGTCAGCTTTTCCCCATTGAGAATGATATTTGCTGTGGGTTTTTAATAGATGGAGGCAACATTCCTCAACTTCATAACATCTATCTCTATACTTTGAAGGGTTTTAATCAGGAACAGATGCTGTATTTTTTCAAATGTTTTTTCTGCATCAATTGAGAGGACCATGTCGTCCTTTTTCTCTCTTTTATTAATTTGTTTATCACATTGATTGATTTGTGAATGTTGAACCACCCTTGCATTCCAGGGATAAGTTTCTACCTGGTTATTGTGGATAATATATTTTTTTAATTTTTTATTTTTTATAAACATATATTTTTATCCCCAGGGTACAGGTCTGTGAATCACCAGGTTTACACACTTCACAGCACTCACCAAAGCACATACCCTCCCCAATGTCCATAATACCACCCCCTTCTCCCAAACCCCCTCCCCCCAGCAACCCTCAGTTTGTTTTGTGAGATTAAGAGTCACTTATGGTTTGTCTCCCTCCCAATCCCATCTTGTTTCATGGAGCCTATTAGCTAGGATCTTGTTGAGAATCTTGGCATCCATATTCATCAGGGACATTGGTCTGAAATTCTCCTTTTTGGTGAGGTCTTTGCCTGGTTTGGGGATCAGGATAATGCTGGCCTCATAGAAAGAGTCTGAAAGTTCTCCTTCTGTTTTTTTTTTTTTTTTTTTTTTTTTTTTTTTTTTTTTTTTTTTTTTGAAACAGCTTTGGGAGAATAGGTATTATTTCTCCTTTGAATGTTTTGTAGAATTGCCCAGAGAATCCGTAAGGTCCTGGGCTTTGGTTTTTGATCACTGCTTCAATATCGTTACTAGATCTCAGTCTATTCAGGTCGTCAGTTTCTTCCTGTTTGGTCTTAGACGTTTGTAGGTTTCCAGGAATGCATCCATTTCTTCTAGACTGTTTAACTTACTGGCATATAGCTATTGATACTAATTTCTGATGATTGTTTCTATTTTCTTGGTTTTGGTTGTGATCTCTCCCCTTTCCTTCATAATTTTATTAGTTTGGGTCCTCTCTCTTTTCTTTTGGATTAATTTGGCCAGTGGTTTATTAATCTTTTTAATTCTTTCAAAGAACAAGCTTCTAGTTTCATTGATGTGTTCTACTGTATCTCTAGTTTCTAACTCCTTGATCTCTGCTCTAATCTAGTTTAACTATTTCCCTTCTTGTGCACGGGGTTGGCTTCATTTCTTGTTGATTTTCCAGTTCTTTCAGGTGTAAAGAGAGTTGGTGTATTCAGGATTTTTCAGTTTTTTTTACAGATTTTTCAAGTAACGCTTGTATGGTTATGTATTTCCCCTTTAGGACTGCCTTTTCCATATCCCATAGGTTTTGGGCTGATGTGTCTTCATTCTCAGTGGTTTCCATGAATTGTTTGAGTTCTTCTTTTATTTTTCTGGTTGATCCATACATTCTTGAGCAGGATGGTCTTTTAGATTCCAAGTGTTTTTATTCCTTCCAAACTTTTTCTTGTGGTTGAGTTCCAGTTTCAAAACTTGTGGTCTGAGAATATGCAGGGAATAATCTCAATCTTTTGGTATTGGTTGAGCCCCGATTTGTGACCCAGTATATAGTCTATTCTGGAGAAGGTTCCATGTATGTTCAAGAAGATTGAGTATTTTGTTGTTCTAGGGTGGAATGTTCTATATGTATCTATGAGGTCCATTTTGTCCAATCTGTCATTCAAACTCATGTTTCTTTATTGATTTTTTTTTGCTTGGATGATCTATTACTGAGAGTGGCATATTAAGATCCCCTACAGTTAATGTGTTCATGTCAATATGACTCTTTATTTGGATTAACAATTGTCTTATGTAGTTGGCTGCTCCCATATTGGGAGTATAAGTATTTATAATTATTAGATCTTGGTGGATAGACCCTTTAAGAATGGTGCAGTGTCCTTCTTTATCTCTGACTATAGTCTTTAGCTTAAAATGTAACTTATCTGGTATGAGAATCACTACCCCAGCTTTATTTTGAGGCTCTTCGGTAAGAAAGATAGTTCTCCATCCCTTCACTTTCAGTCTGGATGTGTCTTTAGGTTCCAAATGTTCCAAATGTGTCTCTTGTAGACAGCATATGGACAGGTCCTATTGTTTTATCCAGTCTGCAAACCTGTGCCATTTTATGGAAGCATTTAGGCCTTTCATGTTGAGAGTGATTATTGAAAGAAAAGTTTTTATTGACATGTTGCCTGAGAAGTCCTTGTTTCTATAGATTGTCTCTGTAAATTTCTGTTGTATGTCACTCTTGGCTTTCTTCTTTTATAGACTGACAATATTCAAAGTGATATAGTTGAATTAATATTTACCATATTTGTCACTTTTTTCTATTATGAACTCTTGTTTATTCCTTTTTTTTATACTTTATTTATGTATTTGACAGAGAGAGACCTAAGTAGAGTGGGAACACAAATAGGGAGAGTAGGAGAGGGAGAAGCAGGCTTCCTGGTGAGCAGAGAGCCCTCTACAGAGCTCAATCCCAGGACCCTGGGATCATGACCTGAGCTGAAAGCAGACACCTAACAACTGAACCACCCAGGCACCCCTGTTCCTATTTCTGTCTTTTACTTTTTTTATGGTTTTAATTTCATGTTTTGTTTTCTTTTTTAAAAACATCAATTTTACTTTTTTTTTTAACCTTTTTTGATGATTGCCTGAGCGTTTGCAATACGTATTTACACCTAATCCAAATGGCTAAGTACACTCTACCACTTCATGAGTATAGTATCTTAAATAACAAAATAAACCTGATTCCTTATCCCCATCCTTTATTTCATTTTGTTTTCCATATCCCTTATACATAAGCATACCTGATTAAAGATATTTTTACCATTGTTTTGAATAAACTATTCTCCATTAATTAAAAATAAGTAAAATAAAACTTAAATGTGGGGCCCCCTGATGACTGAATCTGCCTGGATATTTTAAATCTCACAATTGTCCACCTGAGTTTCCAGAAATTATTTTAGGTTTTCCTATGAGGGAACTGATTTCTACTCATAGGTTTTTTCCTCCAGTAAGCTGTGATTCTCTGTATCTACCTGACTATACAATTCTGGGAGCAGCAGTTTGCCCACTGACCTCACCTTTTGTTATGGACCTCAGAAGATTTGTGGTTTTGTCAGCTCATTTTTTACTTAGGATAAAGTGGGAACTTTGAATCTCATTAGGTGTCAGGCCAAAAATTAGAAGTATGTCTATTTTAAAGTTCTATTAAGATAGCAAAATAACCACTTTTTAGAAGAGCTTTACATTTGGTGTTATGCCTTTTACACAAAATGTTGTGGGAGGGAACAAAAAGAAATGACAGAAACTAACTCATTAAAAAAACAAAACACAACAAAAACTATTCTCTATAGTGTTTTCTGAAAATATTTGAGAAGGTAAGTAAAAATGTAGACATTTAAATAGTTAGCAAGTAAATTCCTATTTACATGAGCTTTTCAGAAAACAAAGTGCCATAATCTTGAAGTTAAAACTCATAAATTTTCCTACTACTTTGTAACATTTGGTTAAAGATAAGTCTTCTGCTTCATGTATTTTTATTTTCAGTGAATTGTATAAATGTATTTGAATATTTACATGGAATTGAGACTACTGTCATGTTTTATTCTTATTGTTTTCTGGGAAAAATTGCTTAAAATAGTTGTACACTTTAATAATACAGTTGTCTTTAATAATGCCAGATGTCTTCTAGAACTGAATGTCTTCTGGTATCAGATATCATGGTAGAGTTGTGTCCTTGAAAGATATTTCAGTTATTAAAAGCAATATCCAGAAATACTCCCTTTACATTCTACTGGTCTTCCCTTACCATAAACTGCTCAGAGGTGATGAGTTTCCTGAATGCGATAAGAATTTTTGTTACACACCCATTTTTTTTTTAAATTGGTGCCATGACAAGTTCTACAACAATAGTTAATATATAGAATGTACCACTGGTCTTTTCAATTCTTTTAGCTAAAGGTTTGATTTATATATCCTTATTTATTTTTTTTAAATATATGCTTATATTCTTTTCATTTTTAGACATTATTTATTGACTTTCCATTTTGGAAGGTAAGGATTTAGCTCATTTATGATCCCCAAACTCTGTACTTCACCACACTTATTCACCACTTTGTACTGTCTTATCCTGTTAAAATTTTTATGGTGTAAAACAATGTAATAAAATTTTATTAAACTTGAGAAATCAGAAATCAGTGCTTTATATTTAAAAGCATATGAAAACAAATTAAATCAAAAAGTAGATTAAGTCAAGCATAGAAAGACAACTATCATATGATCTCCCTGATATGAGGAAGTGGTGATGCAACATGGAGGCTTAAGTGGGTAGAAGAAGAATAAATGAAACAAGATGGGATTGGGAGGGAGACAAACCATAAGTGACTCTTAATCTCACAAAACAAACTGAGGGTTGCCGGGGGGAGGGGGTTTGGGAGAAGGGGGTAGGATTATGGACATTGGGGATAAAAATATATGTTTATAAAAAAAAATTTTTAAAAAAAGTAGATTAAGATCCACACTTATTATGACTATTAAAATGTTGTACAGAGCTGAGCCATTCAGTATATTTTAGTAATATTTCTTTTATTAGAACTTTTGTTTTTCCTCTAGTTAACATGTATAGTATATTTTTACCTTTTACTTCATTTTTGTTTTTTCCACCAGTTTAACTTCCAGGTCTCTTCTATTAATGTTGCTTTCCACTCAATGAGTTTAGTAACTTCAAGTATTTTTAAAATTTTGTCTTGAAAAAAAAAATCTTTTGAAGCTTTGATATAGTCCAGTCTTGACTGGTTCTTTTTTATGCCTGGTGCAGGGTTGAGGGTTTGAAAGACCCTTCAACTCTGAGAATTCCTGCCATTGTGCTCCTGTATGAGAGCCATTGTTTCTACAACCCAAAGTCTTCCTTCTGTTAACCTCCAACTTAGATGTAGTACAGAGTCCTAAAGCTTTATTTCTTCTTTTTTTTTTTTTAAGATTTTATTTATTCATTTGACAGAGATCACAAGTAGGCAGAGAGGCAGGCAGAGAGAGAGAGGAGAAAGCAGGCTCCCTGCCGAGCAGAGAGCCCGATGTGGGGCTTGATCCCAGGACCCTGGGATCATGACCTGAGCTGAAGGCAGAGGCTTTAAGACACTGAGCCACCCAGGCGCCCAGAGTCCTAAAGCTTTCTAAAAGCAGATGCACAGGAAGACATTATTTTGAAATCCTGAAATGCTGTACATGTCAAAATGCTTATCGTCTCCTGGTTGTTTGAGTATAGAATTTTGGACTGGAAATTCTGTCAGAATTTAAAGATCTTTTTCTAATATAGTTTCTGCATAGTCTTTAGAAGTATTCTGCAGTTATATTTTTATTGCTGACCCATTCTATGAAATGTGTTTTGTTTTGCCCCCCCCCCTTTAAGAGCTATTGTAAGCAGGGTGAGGGAGAGAGGTCAGAGGGAGAGGGCAGAAGGAGAGGGAAAGAGAATCCTGAGCAACTCCAAGACCAGCACAGTGTCCCCAATATGGGGATTCTGCAGCTGATCTCATGACCTTGAGATCATGAACTTATCTGAAATCAGGAGTCTGAGGCTTAGTCCACTGAGCCACCCAGGCACCATTATTTTGCTTTTGATTTCCTTCTACAAAAACTTGTAAAAGACAGAAAATTTCTACATTTTGAAATTTCATATGCCTTGTTAGAGATTATTTTTTCCCCCTTCCATTTGCATAGGCCCTTGAATGGTTCTTTGCAACAGAGTTTGTGTCCTTCCATTCTGGGAAAGGTTTTGGAATATTTCTTTAACTTTTTTTCTGAGCTCTGTAATCCTCTTTTCAAATTATTATAGTTTTTTTATGTGTATTTCCTTGTTTTAAACCTTGTTTGTTTGTTTTTGCTTTGTTTTCTTAGAGATTCTTTAGCCTTATTTCTCAATTTTTATGGTGTTTTTGTTTCATGTATACTATAACTATTACCAAAGTCAGACTTGTCCACGTACTCAGTATATAGTAAGCCAATCTCTGAGACACTTGTTTTGAAGCCAAGAAAACAAGGTCAGGGGATCATCCCCAAACCACCTTGCTTTACTGAATCTAGGGACAGCTTATGTATATAAGAGGAGTGTAAGGGGTTTCTACAAATGTCATTCACCAATCTCCATTAGGTTTCTACAATCAGTGGGTAAACAGAGAGCAGGAGTAAAAGGGCAAAGTTAATGATTGATTATGCAGGATATTAAAAGGTGCATAAAGCATAAGTAGGAAACAAAACAAAATGTGGTAAGTTAATAATGCAGTTAATACAATTATAATTCTGCTTATGCTTTCAAAACAAGTCCAAGAACCGAGTGTCTGCTGTCATAACTTTTATAACTTGTCTGATCATAATGATAATTACTTTTAATGTTTTATTTTTACATTTCTCCACTGAATTGTTTTAATTTTACCTAATACTTTTTCTATATTCAAATGTCTGATGATCCTTGACTATCTTTTGGTATTTAAGAGTGGGGCATTAAAGAGCTGATTAAAGGCTATTTGAGTGAATTTTGTCACCTGTGATCTTCACTTATAAACATCAGTCTTGTCTGCTATGAAGAATTTCTGATGAAAGCATGTTTGGGTATTTTCTTTTGGCTCACTGCCTTGAGGATATTTGTAATTTTCTCTACTTGGGATATAATATTGTTTGCGTAACTGTTAGCCAGTGTAGTCCTCTACCTCTATTCATTTATCTCCTTACTTTATAGTAAGTTTTAAAAAGCATTACAAATTACAGCACCTGGATGGCTCAGTCAGTTGTGTCCAACTCTTGGCTCAGGTCATGATCTCAGGTTCATAGGATCGGTTGAGTCCACTGAAGGGCTCCACATTCAGCAGGGAGGCTCCTTGAGATTCTTTCACTTTCCCTCAGGCCCTCCCCCCACTTGCCCACTTTTGTGCTTTCTTGCTCAATCTAAATCTTAAAAAAAGCAAAAAAACAGAAACAAACAAAAAATATTACAAATCAAATTCTGAAGTATGCAGTATCTATTTACTATATCAGTAGAAGTGTGATTTCTAAATGGATGTTTTAAAATAATTGAATGTAGTGCAAATATTATTTAATGCAATAAAATACTAATTTTTTCAAGCTTTAGTAGGTTGCAACAAATCATGTGATACATAAAATGAACCAGATTTTTGATATCCAGATACCACAGTTTTAGTACTAAGAATTTAGATCCATCTTCTTACTAAATTGTTACTGTTGTAAAGCATTGTTCAAATTCTGCATGAACTATACATTTTAGTTCATTATTCACAATCTTTAAATAATTCAAGTCCATTATTCACAACCATTTCTTTAGAGGGAAAGTCTTTAATGGTTTCCACATAATGTTTTCAAGAATATTTAGTTAATCTCCTTTATCTAGAAAGGAAATAAAAATTGAAATGCTAGGATTGCTTCAGTTCTACTTGACTGAGCGAATAAATGCATCTTACTTTTGTGCCTAATATGTGTAAAGCATTTTACTTCTTGCTAGGTTTTCAAAGAATTCAACATTGCCTAAATACCCAAGATATTTAAACTCACTGTTGTTTGAATGTCCACTAATAAAAACATTTTCTAGAAGTATATCGGTAGGGAAAAACTTATTTAAAACCACAGCTGGCATCCAAAAGTTTGATGCCTACTAAAAGTATCATCATTTTTCTCTGTCATAGTTGTTTTTTTTTTAATTTTTTATTTCTTATAAACATATATTTTTATCCCCAGGGGTACAGGTCTGTGAATCACCAGGTTTACACACTTCACAGCACTCACCAAAACACATACCCTCCCCAATGTCCATAATACCACCCCTTTCTCCCAAACCCCCTCCCCCCAGCAACCCTCAGTTTGTTTTGTGAGATTAAGAGTCACTTATGGTTTGTCTCTCTCCCAATCCCATCTAGTTTCATTGATTCTTCTTCTACCCACTTAAGCCCCCATGTTGCATCACCACTTCCTCATATCAGGGAGATCATATGATAGTTGTCTTTCTCTGCTTGACTTATTTCGCTAAGCATGATACGCTCTAGTTCTATCCATGTTGTTGCAAATGGCAAGATTTCATTTCTTTTGATGGCTGCATAGTATTCCATTGTATATATATACCACTTCTTCTTGATCCATTCATCTGTTCATGGACATCTAGGTTCTTTCCATAGTTTGGCTATTGTGGACATTGCTGCTATAAACATTCGGGTGCACGTGCCCCTTTGGATCACTACGTTTGTATCTTTAGGGTAAATACCCAATAGTGCAATTGCTGGGTCATAGGGCAGTTCTATTTTCAACATTTTGAGGAACCTCCATGCTGTTTTCCAGAGTGGCTGCACCAGCTTGCATTCCCACCAACAGTGTAGGAGGGTTCTCCTTTCTCCGCATCCTCGCCAGCATCTGTCATTTCCTGACTTGTTGATTTTAGCCATTCTGACTGGTGTGAGGTGATATCACATTGTGGTTTTGATTTGTATTTCCCTGATGCCGAGTGATATGGAGAACTTTTTCATGTGTCTGTTGGCCATCTGGATGTCTTCTTTGCAGAAATGTCTGTTCATGTCCTCTGCCCATTTCTTGATTGGATTATTTGTTCTTTGGGTGTTGAGTTTGCTAAGTTCTTTATAGATTCTGGACACTAGTCCTTTATCTGATATGTCATTTGCAAATATCTTCTCCCATTCTGTCAGTTGTCTTTTGATTTTGTTAACTGTTTCCTTTGCTGTGCAAAAGCTTATGATCTTGATGAAATCCCAATAGTTCATTTTTTCCCTTGCCTCCCTTGCCTTTTGTGTTGTTCCTAGGAAGATGTTGCTGTGGCTGAGGTCGAAGAGGTTGCTGCCCGTGTTCTCCTCAAGGATTTTGATGGATTCCTTTCGTACATTGAGATCCTTCATCCATTTTGAGTCTATTTTTGTGTGTGGTCTAAGGAAATGGTCCAATGTCATTTTTCTGCATGTCGCTGTCCAATTTTCCCAGCACCATTTATTAAAGACGCTGTGTTTTTTCCATTAGACGTTCTTTCCTGCTTTGTCAAAGATTAGTTGACCATAGAGTTGAGGGTCTATTTCTGGGATCTCTATTCTGTTCCATTGATCTATGTGTCTGTTTTTATGCCAGTACATGCTATCTTGATGATGACAGCTTTGTAATAGAGCTTGAAGTCTGGATTTGTGATGCCACCAACATTGGCTTTCTTTTTCAATATCCCTTTGGCTATTCGAGGTCTTTTCTGGTTCCATATACATTTTAGAATTATTTGTTCCATTTCTTTGAAAAAGATGGATGGTACTTTGATAGGAATTCCATTAAATGTGTAGATTGCTTGAGGTAGCATAGACATTTTCACAATATTTAATCTTCCAATCCAGGAGCATGGAACATCTTTCCATTTCTTTGTGTCTTCCTCAATTTCTTTCATGAGTACTTTATAGTTTTCTGAGTATAGATTCTGTGTCTCTTTGGTTAGGTTTATTCCTAGGTATCTTATGGTTTTGGATGCAATTGTAAATGGGATTGACTCCTTAATATCTCTTTCTTCTGTCTTGCTGTTGGTGTAGAGAAATGCAACTGATTTCTGTGCATTGATTTTATATCCTGACACTTTACTGAATTCCTGTATAAGTTCTAGCAGTTTTGGAGTGGAGTCTTTTGGGTTTTCCACATATAGTATCATGTCATCTGCGAAGAGTGATAATTTGACTTCTTCTTTGCTGATTTGGATGCCTTTAATTTCCTTTTGTTGTCTGATTGCTGAGGCTAGGACCTCTAGTACTATGTTGAATAGCAGTGGTGATAATGGACATCCCTGCCGTGTTCCTGACCTTAGTGGAAAAGCTTTCAGTTTTTCTCCATTGAGAATTATATTTGCAGTGGGTTTTTCATAGATGGCTTTGATGATATTGAGGTATGTGCCCTCTATCCCTACACTTTGAAGAGTTTTGATCAGGAAGGGATGCTGTACTTTGTCAAATGCTTTTTCAGCATCTATTGAGAGGATCATATGGTTCTTGTTCTTTCTTTTATTGATGTGTTGTATCACATTGACTGATTTGCGGATGTTGAACCAACCTTGCAGCCCTGGAATAAATCCCACTTGGTCGTGGTGAATAATCCTTGTAATGTACTGTTGAATCCTATGGGCTAGTATTTGGTTGAGTATTTTTGCATCTGTGTTCATCAAGGATATTGGTCTATAGCTCTCTTTTTTGATGGGATCCTTGTCTGGTTTTGGGATCAAGGTGATGCTGGCCTCATAAAATGAGTTTGGAAGTTTTCCTTCCATTTCTGTTTTTTGGAACAGTTTCAGGAGAATAGGAATTAGTTCTTCTTTAAATGTTTGGTAGAATTCCCCTGGGAAGCCATTTGGCCCTGGGCTTTTGTTTGTTTGGAGATTTTTAATGACTGTTTCAATCTCCTTACTGGTTATGGGTCTGTTCAGGCTTTCTACTTCTTCCTGGTTCAGTTGTGGTATTTTATATGTTTCTAGCAATGCATCCATTTCTTCCAGATTGTCAAATTTGTTGGCGTAGAGTTGATCGTAGTATGTTCTTATAATAGTTTGTATTTCTTTGGTGTTAGTTGTGATCTCTCCTCTTTATTTCATGATTTTATTTATTTGGGTCCTTTCTCTTTTCTTTTTGATAAGTCTGGCCAGGGGTTTATCAATTTTATTAATTATTTCAAAGAACCATCTCCTAGTTTTGTTGATTTGTTCTATTGTTTTTTTTGGTTTCTATTTCATTGATTTCTGCTCTGATCTTTATGATTTCTCTTTTCCTGCTGGGCTTAGGGTTTCTTTCTTGTTCTTTCTCCAGCTCCTTTAGGTGTAGGGTTAGGTTGTGTTCCTGAGACCTTTCTTGTTTCTTGAGAAAGGCTTGTACCACTATATATTTTCCTCTCAGGACTGCCTTTGTTGTGTCCCACAGATTTTGAACCGTTGTATTTTCATTATCATTTGTTTCCATGATTTTTTTCAATTCTTCTTTAATTTCCCGGTTGACCCATTCATTCTTTAGAAGGATACTGTTTAGTCTCCATGTATTTGGGTTTTTTCCAAACTTCCTCTTGTGGTTGAGTTCTAGCTTTAGAGCATTGTGGTCTGAAAATATGCAGGGAATGATCCCAGTGTTTTGATACCGGTTGAGTCCAGATTTAGGACCGAGGATGTGATCTATTCTGGAGAAGGTTCCATGTGCACTAGAGAAGAATGTGTATTCTGTTGCTTTGGGAAGAAATGTTCTGAATATATCTGTGATGTCCATCTGGTCCAGTGTGTCGCTTAAGGCCTTTATTTCCTTGTTGATCTTTTGTTTGGATGATCTGTCCATTTCAGTGAGGGGAGTGTTAAAGTCCCCTACTATTATTGTATTTTTGTTGATGTGTTTCTTTGATTTTGTTATTAATTGGTTTATATAGTTGGCTGCTCCCACGTTGGGGGCATAGATATTTAAAATTGTTAAATCTTCTTGTTGGACCGACCCTTTGAGTATGATATAGTGTCCTTCATCATCTCTTATTATAGTCTTTGGCTTAAAATCTAATAGATCTAAGGATTGCCACTCCTACTTTCTTCTGATGTCCATTAGCATGGTAAATTCTTTTCCACCCCCTCACTTTAAATCTTGAGGTGTTTTTGGGCTTAAAATGAGTTTCCTGGAGGCAACATATAGATGGGTTTTGTTTTTTTATCCATTCTGATACCCTGTGTCTTTTGACAGGGGCATTTGGCCCATTAACATTCAGAGTAACTATTGAGAGATATGAATTTAGTGCCATTGTATTGCCTGTAAGGTGACTGTTACTGTATATGGTCTCTGTTCCTTTCTGATCTACCACTTGTAGGCTCTCTCTTTGCTTAGAGGACCCCTTTCAATATTTCCTGTAGAGCTGGTTTGGTGTTTGCAAATTCTTTCAGTTTTTGTTTGTCCTGGAAGCTTTTAATCTCTCTTTCTATTTTCAATGATAGCCTAGCCTGATATAGTATTCTTGGCTACATGTTTTTCTCGTTTAGTGCTCTGAAAATATCATGCCAGCTCTTTCTGGCATGCCAGGTCTCTGTGGATAAGTCAGCTGCCAATCTAATATTTTTACCATTGTATGTTACAGACTTCTTTTCCTGGGCTTCTTTCAGGATTTTCTCTTCGTCACTGAGACTTGTAAATTTTACTATTAGGTGACGGGGTCTTGGCCTATTCTTATTGATTTTGAGGGGCGTTCTCTGAACCTCCTGAATTTTGATGCTCGTTCCTTTTGCCATATTGGGGAAATTCTCCCCAATAATTCTCTCCAGTATACCTTCTGCTCCCCTCTCTCTTACTTCTTCTTCTGGAATCTCAATTATTCTAATGTTGTTTTGTCTTATGGTGTCACTTATCTCTCAAATTCTCCCCTCGTGGTCCAGTAGCTGTTTGTCCCTCTTTTGCTCAGCTTCTTTATTCTCTGTCATTTGGTCTTCTATATCACTAATTCTTTCTTCTGCCTCATTTATCCTAGCAGTTAGAGCCTCCATTTTTGATTGCACCTCATTAATAGCTTTTTTTGATTTCAACTTGGTTAGATTTTAGTTCTTTTATTTCTCCAGAAAGGGCTTTTATATCTCTTGAGAGGGTTTCTCTAACATCTTCCATGCCTTTTTCGAGCCCGTCTAGAACCTTGAGAATTGTCATTCTGAACTCTAGATCTGACATATTACCGATGTCTGTATTGATTAGGTCTCTAGCCTTCGGTACTGCCTCTTGTTCTTTTTTTTGTGTTGAATTTTTACGTCTTGTCATTTTGTCCAGATAAGACTAAATGAAGGGGCAAGTAAAATACTAAAAGGGTGGCAACAACCCCAGGAAAATATGCTTTAACCAAATTAGAAGAGATCCAAAATCGTGAGGGGGGAGAAAGGGGATAAAAAGAGGTTCAAAAAGGAAGAAAGCAAAAAAAAGAAAAAAGAAAAAAAAAGAAAAGAATTAAAAAAAAGAAAACACCTAAGAAAAATATAAAAAAGAAAAAATATATATATTAGATAAACTAGTAAAAAATCGTTAAAAAAGAAAAAGGTAACAGTTAAAAAAAATTTTTTTACCCGAAGGTGAGAAAAAAAAAAAACAAAAATTTAAAAGAAAAAAATTAAATTAACTGCAAGACTAAAAAAAGATCACAGGGCAAAAGCCATGAGTTCCGTGCTTGGCTTTCTCCTCCTCTGGAATTCTGCTGCTCTCCTTGGAATTGAAACCGCACTCCTTGGTAGGTGAACTTGGTCTCGGCTGGATTTCTTGTTGATCCTCTGGGAGGGGCCTGTTGTAGTGATTCTCAAGTGTCTTTGCCCCAGGCGCAATTACACTGCCCTTCCTTGGGGCTGGGGTGAGTAATCCGCTTGGGTTTGCTTTCAGGAGCTTTTGTTCCCCGAGCGCTTTCTGTAGAGTTCCGGAGGACGGGAATACAAATGGCGGCCTCGTGGTCTCCGGCCCGGAGGAGCCGAGAGCCCAGGGCCGCACACCTCAGTGTGCCCTCAGAGAACAGTGCCCAGTTACTCCCATCTGCCTGACCTCTGGCCCTGCTCCAAGCTCACTGAGCCTGCGACCGGTTCAAGGTCACCCCGAGCTGCGAGCTTACTGTCGGCTCTGTCTCTGTAGCCGGCTTTCCCGTTCCAATACCCGCAAGCTCTGCGACACTCAGACACCCCAATCCTTCTGTGACCCTGCGGGACCTGAGGCCACGCTGACCCCGTGTGGGTTTTGCCCCGAGTAGCCTCTGGAGCGATGTCCCTCAGCAGAACAGAGTTTTAAAAGTCCTGATTTTGTGCTCCATTGCTCCGCCGCTAGCTGGGAGCCGGCCCCTCCCCCCGGGGTTTATCTTCCCGTCACTTTGGATTCACTTCTCTGCTGGTCCTACCTTTCAGAAAGTGGTTGTTTTTCTGTTTCCAGAATTGCTGTTCTTCTTCTTTTCGATCTGCCGATGGATTTTTAGGTGTTTGCAATCTTTAGATAAGCTATCTAGCTGATCTCCGGCTAGCTGAAGTAGTCTCAGCCTGCTACTTCTCCGCCATCTTGACTCCTCTGTCATAGTTGTTTTTGATTTAAGTACATAACATGATAAACTACACTGAAATTGCAGAGCAAAAGACAGATTTCCCTTTCATCTGGAGAATAATTGTGATGAGATCACCTGCTATATGCTGTGTGTGTGTGTGTGTGTGTGTGTGTGTGAGTGATACACCTGGTAATTTCATGAATAGAACAAAAGTCACAAATGAAATAAAGCAATGAAGAAGTTGGTCTACTTAATTACAAATTCACCCCTCTTATTTTAGTGGTCTTTTGGTGAAAATGAAATAAGGATATGGTATTCCAGGTTGATTTTTTTCCCATAAAATGAAGATATGATAATGCTGTGGCAGAAAAGAAATCTGAACTTGTTTTCCCATGCAACATTTGGTGAAAGAGCCAATCTAATGATCTATTAATTTAAACATTAGCATGACTCCAGCAGATAATTAAACTATAGGATGTGAACAAAGTCATGTGAGAATCATAAGGAAAAGTATGTCAACTTTCTAGGTGATTAAAGAAACCGAATGGGAAATAGTTTTCCTCTGGGTCTTGGAAAAGGAATTGAAGCATGGTCATCTAAAAACTGAGAATGCATGTTAAAAGATAGAAGGGAGGTACCTGGGTGGCTCAGCCCTGGTAGGGTTTACCTCTTGATTTCTGCTCTGGGTTGTATGGTCAGGCCATATTTGAGATTCTCTCTCTCCCTCTTTGCCTGCTCCTTCCCCTGTTTATGTGCATTCACACATGCTCTTTCTCTTCAAATAAATAATAAATAAAATCTTTAAATAAAAGAAAAACATGTATAAAGACCTGAAGCTTCTTTCCTTTATTCCTTTTTAAGATTTCATTTATTTACTTAACAGAGAAAGAGAACAAGCAGGTGGAAGAGCAGACAGAGGGAGAGGGAGAAGAAGACTCCCTGCTCAGCAAGGAGTCTAATAAGGGCCTCAAACTGAGGATCCTGAGATCACCACGTGAGCTAAAGGCAGACACTTAACAGACTAAGCCACCAGGCAGCCCCAAGACGTGGAGTTTCAAAAAGATGTGGAGCATTTAGGAAGATGCTTGAAGTTGTTTGACTGAAAGTTCAGGTTTGGAAGGAGAAGAGTTGGGAAGTGAGAGCAGTGGGGATATTCTGAAAGTTTTGTTTGTTTGTTTGTTTTTAATGTAAAACTAAAATATCTCAATTATTCAGTAGGCACTCTGAAGTTACCTGGGCTATAACATATATATGGATTTTGCAGAAAATAATTCTTTCTGCAGAAATGAGCATTAGAGATGATGGACTGGAATATAGAAATTAGCTGTGAGAAATCCGGGGTCTAAAACAGGATTAGGGAAAGGATAATGAAAACTTGACAGAGGAGGTAACATTGGGAATGAAAATGGGAATATTTTTGAGGTACAAGTTGATGATTGGCTGCTCAGATGTTTTAAATACCATATAGGCATGGGTCCTGTTTTAGTTTTTGAAAATTTACTGGGGCTATGCTCGAGAAAGTGTTATGCAGGAGGGGGAAATGGAACATAGTTATTTTAATTTCTTCTTGTACCTAGTTATCTTCAGCTCTGCTTCTCTATAATGCATTGTTAGAAGCCTTTTTCAGACTTCTTGGATTATGGAATTACCTTGCAGAAAGTCATTATATTCTCTAGACTAGAGATGCTACTTTACAGAACCTGAGAATTCAGCAAACAGGGAAACTTAAAAATATTTTAGGTGTACAGTTTTTATTGAAATAACTTTTCCATATTTATCTCCCTTCTGAATCAATTTCTTTTTCAATTGAAATTCATACATGAGAATTTAGAGGATTATTTCCAAGGAGCACTTGGGAAAAATAGAAAGTGAAAAGATATCATAATGATTATTTTTAGCAAAATAATAAAAATAAAATTACACTGAATATAACTAAGAAAGAGAATGTTTCCACTGTCTCTATGTAAATTATGTTGACATTTTATTACTGGCCCACTTCTATTTGCCTCTTTTGTACATGCAAGCTGCAAAAATAATGATTTAGCCTATTGAGACCATAGATGCATATGGCAATATTACAAGAATCTGAACTTTTTTTTTTTTTTTTTTTTGGTAAAGAAATATTTTCCAGTATTTGAACTTTAAATGCATAAATTAATTTAAAGGGTACTTTTGTTACTTCTAAAATTGAAAGAGAGAACCATAAATAACATTGTATTTAACCATGATATCATTGTTGAAATATTATACATCTCACTCTTGAAGCTCTTCACAGTAAATATTTTACATACTCAGTAGCATATGTTAATCTTTTTATTAGTCTTTGAGATTTTATGTTCTAGAGTCTGATTTACCACAATATCTTATTTGATGAGGTATACAAAGACACCAAATTACTAGACTTTTCCTGCTAACTACTCCTAAAGAACTGTGTTGACTGTTCTCATAAGATTTGGAATTACCTTACAGGATTATTTCAGATTGAATGACTCATTTCAGTATATGTATAATCCTTGGAACATGTATGATATTAGCAAAACCCATACTGGGAACTAAAGAGAGTTTGCATGTGAAAATGTTCCGACTTTTTTTTTCTTTTTGAACAATAATGAAGACTTACTAGACTAGTTTCCAAATAGGACATAGGAGATCAGCAGCAGAAACTTCAATGTTTTAAATGAGACAGATACTGTGTCAATATTCTCCCAAACTTTTCAACACTATTTAGATTTTAGTATTTTTTAAAAAATATTCAAGCCAGATTAGCTTTATAAATGAAATACATTAAGTTACAGCAATTCCAAAATCTCTGAGTTAACCAAGTGAAAAGCTTTCTCACTTAGGCAAATTCGACTGTAGACATTGCTGGTTGAGATGGCTCTTGTCCATAGAGTGACCTAAGAATCTAAAATTCCTTGATTTGGAGATCATGCCCTTAACATGTGACTTCGAGTCACTATGTTAGAGGAAGAATGAAGATTGTGTTTGGGAGGTTTTGTTTTGTTTTGTTTTCCATCAAGTATCAGATCTAGAAAGGAATGTATCCTTGTATGTTGTACTCTTTCTATAACATATTGGCTACAATTACTTACATGTCCTATCCAGATGCAAGGATGCAGAATAATATTGTCTTCTATATTCAGAAGAAAAATAGGATGAACTTTTGAACAAATAGCATTGTGTCTTGTGGGTGAAAAGGAACTTATGTCCACTTTGGGCTTGCAGATGATAAGGGGTATAGCAAACATGTGAAACCATACTAGTGTCAAATATGAAATAAAGTTGGCAAAGCCTAAATAAAATATAAAATTTAAAGGAAAACAGAGACTCTTTTTAGACATCTGTGTTTTTGTTCATTTTTTTTTCGTTTCTTTGGAGGTACTTATTTTTAATTTTATTTTTTCAGTGTTCCAAGATTCATTGTTTATGTACCACACCATGCAATATATGCCCTTCCTAATACACACCACCAGGCTCACTCATCCCCCACCCCCAAAATCCTGTTTCTCAGAGTCCCCAGTCTCTCATGGTTAGTCTTACCTTCTGACTTCCCCCAATTCATTTTTCCTTTCTTTCTTCTAATGTCCTCCATGTTATTCCTTATGTTCCACAAGTAAGTGAAACCATATGATAATTTACTTTCTCTGTTTGACTTATTTCACTCAACATAATCTCCTCCAGTCCATCCATGTTGATAGAAAAGTTGAGTATTCATCCTTTCTGATGGCTAAGTAATATTGCATTGTATATATGGACCACATATTTATCTATTTGTCTGTTGAAGGACCTCTCGTAGCCATCCATGTGCTCTAAACATTTGAATATTTAAGAAGAATTGTACCTACAAGGATAACCTTCTGTTTATTTCTTGTTTTTCCTTTTGGTTTCATAATACTCCTCAAATAATTTTATACTGAAAATAGAAAAGGAAATTCTTAATAAAATTAAAGAACTTATTTGCAAAGTAATTTATTTGTGAAGTGCTGTTACACATGAAAATATTTCACAGTGTAGCATATTTGTAAACAATACTTTTAATCTGATTTGGGTATCTTTTTCAAATCCTATTTATGTTTTATATTTGCTTAGTCTTTTATTGGTTATCATATTTACTTTTCAATATCCATGCATTTAAAAAGATAGCTAAATCATATCATTTTAGTGTTTTCATTATCATTTGGATTTAAAATATGACATTGCAGTTTACTGATATACCAAAAAGTAAAAGAAACTTTAAGATTCTATTGGAATGCCTATGTTGAATATATTTTAATAGAATGTCACAAGGACTTAAATAAATATACTCAAAGGAAATAACAAATTAGATATTTATGAATTTAAATAAGAAGAAACAATATAATTAGCCTAATTATGGAAATTTATACTAGCTTAACTTTTCATTATAGACATTGTTCATAATTCTTGTCATAAAATATTCATTAGTTGTAGTCAATAAACATTTAAGTAAATGTTTAGTCATTGCTAATCTTCTCTTGGGGATATTTGGTACATTCATTTTGGTGGTTTTGGGTAATTTTTAAGGCAATTTTGCCATTTAGACTGGTAATAGTGATGCTTAATATTGGGTATCACTTGATGGCCATGGGGTGCACAAACATTATTCTGAGTGTGTCTGTAAGGTGTTTCAGGATAAAATTAATATTTGAATAGATATAGTGAATAAACAGCTCTATCCTGTTAACTAATGCTGTGATGTACATTTAATTTGTTAACTATATGTACACTGTTGTACAGCAGATTTTTAGAACTTTTTAAAAAATTTTTGCCTGACTGAAATTCTATACCCATTGTTTGGTAACTCTGTTCTCCTCCTCTAAATCCCTGGTAACCACTATTCAACTCTCTGTTTCTAGGCATTTACTGACTTTATGTACCTCATATAGGTGCAGCTCTGCAGTATTTTTCCTTCTATGATTATTTCACTTAGCATAATGTCCTCAAGTTTCATTTGTTTTCCTTTCTTAAAGTTGAATAATATTCTATTGTATATACACATGACATTTTTTTTCAATGCATTCATCTCTAGATGGATATTTAGATTGCTTTGCCTTTAAGGTATTATAAATTATGCTACAGTGAAAATAGAAGTGGGGCCATCTCTTTGAGATTCTGATTTCAATCTTTTAGATAAATACAGAGAAGCAAGTTTGCTAAATTGTATAGTAGTTCTATTTTAATATTTTGAGGAACCTCTGTGCTGTTTTCCATAACGAGCTGCACCATTTTGCATTTCCACCAACAATGCACACACAGGGTTCCAGTTGCTTCATGTCCTTTCTTACATTTGTTATTTTCTGCCATGTTCCTGACCTTAGTGGAAAAGCTTTCAGTTTTTCTCCATTGAGAATGATATATTTGCAGTGGGTTTTTCATAGATAGCTTTGATAATGAGGTATGTGCTCTCTATCCCTACACTTTGAAGAGTTTTGATCAGGAAGGGATGTTGTACTTTGTCAAATGCTTTTTCAGCATCTATTGAGAGGATCATATGGTTCTTGTTCTTTTATTAATTTGTTGTATCACATTGATTGATTTGCAGATGTTGAACCAACCTTGCAGCCCTGGAATAAATCCCACTTGGTTGTGGTGAATAATTCTTTTAATGTACTGTTGAATCCTATTGGCTAGTATTTCGGTGAGAATTTTCACATCTGTGTTCATCGAGAATATTGGTCTGTAGTTCTCTTTTTTGATGGGATCCTTGTCTGGTTTTGAGATCAAGGTGATGCTGGCCTCATAAAATGAGTCTGGAAGTTTTCCTTCCATTTCTGTTTTTTGGAACAGTTTCAGGAGAATAGGAATTAGTTCTTCTTTAAGTGTTTGGTAGAATTCCCCCGGGAAGCCGTCTGGCCCTGGGGTTTTGTTTGTTTGGAGATTTTTGATGACTCATTCAATTTCCTTACTGGTTATGGGTCTGTTCAAGTTTTCTGTTTCTTCCTGGTTCAGTTGTGGTAATTTATATGTCTCTAGGAATGCATCCATTTCTTCCAGATTGTCAAATTTGTTGGTGTAGAGTTGCTCATAGTATGTTCTTATAATTATCTGTATTTCTTGGTGTTAGTTGTGATCTCTCCTCTTTCATTCATGATTTTATTTATTTGGGTCCTTTCTCTTTTCTTTTTGATAAGTCTGGCCAGGGGCTTATCATGCAGAAAAATGAAATTGAACCATTTCCTTACACCACACACAAAAATAGACTCAAAATGGATCAAGGACCTCAATGTGAGAAAGGAATCCATCAAAATCCTTGAGGAGATCACAGGCAGCAACCTCTTCGACCTCAGCATGCAACAACATCTTCCTAGGAACATTGCCAAAGGCAAGGGAAGCAAGGGCAAAAATGAACTATTGGGATTTTATCAAGATCAAAAACTTTTGTGCAGAAGAGGAAACAGTTAACAAAACCAAAAGACAACTGACAGAATGGGAGAAGATATTTGCATATGACATATCAGATAAAGGGCTAGTGTCCAAAATCTATAAAGAACTTAGCAAACTCAACACCCAAGAACAAATAATCCAATCAAGAAATGGGCAGAAGACATGAACAGACATTTCTGCGAAGAAGACATCCAGATGGCCAACAGACACATGAAAAAGTGCTCTATATCACTCGGCATCAGGTAAATACCCTTCAAAACACAAAGAGATATCACCTCACACCAGTCAGAATGGCTAAAATCAACAAGTCAGGAAATGACAGATGCTGGCGAGGATGTGGAGAAAGGGGAACCCTCCTACACTGTTGGTGGGAATGCAAGCTGGTGCAACCACTCTAGAAAACAGCATGGAGGTTCCTCAAAATGTTGAAAATAGAACTACCCTATGACCCTGCAATTGCACTACTGGGTATTTACCCTCAAGATACAAACGTAGTGATCCAAAGGGCATTGCACCTGAATGTTTATAGCAGCAATGTCTACAATAGCCAAACTACAGAAAGAACCTAGATGTCCATCAACAGATGAATGGATAAAGAAGATGTAGTATATATACACAATGGAATATTATGCAGCCATCAAAAGAAATGAAATCTTGCCATTTGCGATGATGTGGATGGAACTAGAGGGTATCATGCTTAGCGAAATAAGTCAGTTGGAGAAAGACAACTATCATATGATCTCCCTGATATGAGGAAGTGGAGATGCAACATTGGGGGCTAAGGGAGTAGGAGAAGAATAAGTGAAACAAGATGGGATTGGGAGGGGGACAAACCACAAGTGACTCTTAATCTCACAAAACAAACTGAGAGTTGCTGAAGGGAGGGGGGTTGGGAGAAGGGGGGTGGGGTTATGGACATTGGGGAGGGTATGTGCTATAGTGAGTGCTGTGAAGTGTGTAAACCTGGCAATTCACAGACCTGTACCCCTGGGGATAAAAATATATGCTTATAAAAAATTTTAAAAAATCATAAAAATTAACTCCTTATTGGATGCAAGATTTACAATTAGTTTCTCTCATTCCATAGATGCTTATTTACTCTGTTTTGAGATGCTGTACAGAAACTTTTTAGCTTCATGTAGTCCCACAAATTCATTTTTCCTCTTATTGCCTGTGTTTTGGTATTCTATCTAGGAAATCATTGCAAAGACTAATATATATTAGTCAGAATTCTCCAGAGAAAACCAGTAGGATGAGTGGATTGATATGTGGATATAGATGATCTATTTATTATGAAAAATTGGCTCACATTATTATGGAGGTTGAAAAGTCCTACAATCTGTTCTCTGCAAGTTGGGGACCCAGGAAAAATTAGGATATAATTTATTCTGTGTTTTTAAGACCTAAGAACATGAGGGAACAAATATATAAATCCCAATCTAAGCACAAATGAAAATGAGGCAAAAAAATACTAGCTCACTTAATGAGTCAGGAAAATTCCTCCTCCCTCTGCTTTTGTTCTATACAGGCTATCTATACTTTTAATTTGTCTATGTCTGTCTTTATGCCAGGCTATACTGCTCTGATTGCTTATAGCTTTTTAACATGTATTGAAGTCAGGAAGTATGAAGCCTCTACATTTATTCTTTTTCAAGATTATTTTGGCTATTTGGGATCTTTTGGGGTTCTATATAAATTTTAGGATGATTTTTTTTTCCATTCTGAAAAAAAAATTACATTAGACTTTGATAGGGATTGAATGAATCTGTAGATTACTTTGTGAAGTATGGGCATTTAAAAAGTCTCCAATCCATGAATATAGGATACCTTTACTTTTTTTTTTCAATTTCTTTCATCAATGTTTTATAGCTTTCACTGTACAAGTCTTTCACCCTTCCCCCTTTATTAGATTTATTCCTAAATATTTTATTATTTTTGATGTTACTGTAAACAGAATTATTTTTACAATTACCTATCTGGGTTGCTCATTTTTAACATGCAGAACTACAGCTGATTTTCATTTATTGTGTCTAGAAACTTTGCCAAATATGTTTATTTGTTCCAAAGGTTTTAGTTTAGAATCTCTAGGGTTTTTTTTTTTTTTTTAAGATTTTATTTATTTGACAGAGAGAGAGATCACAAGTAGCAAGCAGAAAGCAGGGAGAGAGGAGGAAACAGGCTCCCTGCTGAGCAGAGATCCTGATGCGGGGCTCGATCCTAGGACCCTGAGATCATGACCTGAGCCAAAGGCAGAGGCTTAACCCACTGAGCCACCCAGGTGCCCCAGAATCTCTAGGGTTTTTGAGGATCATGTTATCTACAAAGGGAGATAATCTTAATCCTTACTGTCAGATTTGAATGTCTTTCATTTATTTTTCATGGCTAATCACTCCAATTATGCTAATATATTCCAGTATTGTGCTGAATGGAAGTATGAAAATAGGAATCCTTGTTCTGTTCTTGATATTAGTAGAAAAGCTTTCAGTTTTTCCAGCATCGACTCTGGTGTTGGTTGTGGACTTCTCATATGCAGTCTTTATGATTTTGAGGCAATTTCCTTTTATTCCCAGTTTGTCAAATGGTCTTTATCATGAAGGTATATAATGTTGTCAAACGTTCTTCTGCGTCAGTTGAGATTATCATGTGGTTTTTGTCCTTCATTCTCTTAATTTGGCATATTACATTGTTCTTTGTAGGTTGAACCACCTTTGCATCCCAACTTGATCAATGAGTATAATCCCTTAACGTGCTACTGCATTCCACTTTTGAGTATTTTCTTTAGGATTTTTGCATCAATATTTATCAGGGGTATTAGTCCCATTTGTCAATGTTGAGCTAGCTGTTATTGCAAAGTCCCTGGTGTACAGGGGGATGTAATATATTTTAAGCAAACAGAAGTCCTAGTCTTTTGTGTTCTGTAAATATAAAACCTGCATCTTTTTTTTTTTTTCAAATACTTATAGAAGCCTTGACATAGGATGGTTTTGAACTAAGACAAGAAAGAGGACAGAAGTAGACAAGAGGACAGGATGCTGAAAAGCACGAAAATATTACACATTCCAAGCACTAATCTCAAATACATTAACAGACAAATGCCTTTATGCCATAAATCTGTTTCTCATGATCTCTCTGTTAATAACTTTGTAATCAACCCTCCTCTATAAGTTGCTACTTACATTTGTTCTCCCCTAATTCATTAACATTTCCCATTACTTTCTTTTCTTTTCTTTTTTTTTTTTTAAGAATTTATTTATTTGACAGAGTGAGAGGAGTTGAGAGAGCACAAGCAGGGGGAGCCCGATGCCAGACTCCATCCCAGGACCCTGAGATCATGACCTTGGCTGAAGGTATAGGCTTAACCTATTGAGCCACCCAGGTGCCCCATCATTTCCCATTACTTTCTAAAGGAGTATTCTGAAATATGTATCTGATTTAGACAGGATTTCATTCCATTGTTTAAAACCTTTATAGATCCTTTGAATCTTCAGGATGATCTGCCACAAAGAGAAAGAGTATCAGATTTAACCCAAGCCTAACTATACAACCTTCACTTTTACCATGTCTCCACATTTCCTCTCTATATAAAACTCTCCTCAGGTATAGTGAAGCCAAGCACTCTCATAGCTGTAGCATGTTCTTTCACCTTTGCTCTTATTGCACCAGAATACTCCTTCCTAACTCTGTTTTCCTACTTCTTCTTCCTCCTCCAAAGGCCCTCACATGTTACCTACATCAGCCTACTTCTCAAAAACAAGTTAGGGACTACTGTTTGGGGATCTGAAACTCATTTTTCCTTCAAGACCATCTATTTATCTCTTTTCCAGAGGTTCTCATGCCTGAGAAATTTATGTTCATGACTTAGAATTTAATAGTGGGAAGCAGTTGGGGTCATTTAAGAACCCATAGTTTTTGACCAGAGAGGGACTTGAGTTTGGGTGGTTGACTTTGCTTCTGGGTAATACAATTTTGATGAGTTGTGCTCCCAGGTAGACCTGTCTTTTCTTTTTTTCCCTTCAGGACTTGGTGGGTTATAGAGCTCGCTTGCTTCTCTTTTAATTTTAACATTATTCAGATTCTTATCCAAAGAGATCACTGACTTTTGGTTAGAAATAAGATCTTGAAGTTTTCCATGGTTTCAAGTGCTATATGAAGCTATTTTTTCCACTGCCTCTTCCACTCTATCTGAGACACTTTAGTTAAAATCTGAGAGGAATGATTTTGACCATCCTTATTTCCCTTCTGTCTTTCCGCAAATTGTGTTATCTGTGAACCTGATCAGGAAATATCCTCTACCTCTTTCTTAAGAGAAAAATGACAGGAATACTTACCTGGCCTAAGCTGTATATACATGTCCAAGGAGAGAAATGGGTGATCATTTGCCTGGGAAGATAAATTCGATTCTGAGTGCATTTTCCATGAAAAACTTTGCTGTTTATGGCAATTAGTGTTGTTAATAATTTAGAAAATGGTAGAACTGAAAGTTAATGTTGGGCTTTAATTTTGCACACATTTAGAACTCAGTGTATTTTCCTCAGCAGGACGAACAGTGGCAAAAAATCATTATGGGTTGTAGCTCATTGTTAAATTTAGGATATATTCTATCTTGAGTCTAAGAGTGAAAAAAATGTTCTGGATTAAAAATTTATGAGACTAAAGCAATGAAATTAGTGAAACCATTGATTCTTAATTAGATCCCAATCCTGGAAAGCATTTATTTTCCCTTTTGCAATGAAGGGAATTAATGGGGTGAAATTTGCATAAGATCTCTTAGTTAGATTATTTTATGTCACTGATAATTTTCCAATTTTGATAATATTATGGTTATATAAAACAAAATTTTATTTTAAATTTTTTTGATGTTCCAAAATTCATTGTTTATGCACCAAACCTAGTGCTCCATGTAATATGTGCCCTCCATAATACCCATCAGCAGGCTAACCTCACCCCCACACCCCTCTCCGAAACCCTCAGTTTGTTTCTCAGCATCCACAGTCTCTCATGGTTTGTCTCCCGCTCTGACATCCCCCAATTCACTTCTGTTCTCCATCTCCAGTGTCTCTTGTTGTCTTACTTATGCTCCACAAGTAAATGAAACCATATGATAATTGACTCTCTTTGTTTAACTTATTTCATTCAGCATAATCTCTTCCAGTCCCATCCATGTTGCTACAAAAGCTGGGTATTCATCCTTTCTGATGGGGGCATGATATTTCATTGTATATATGGACCATATCTTCTTTATCCATTCATCCATTGAAGGGCATCTTGGTTCTTTCCACAGTTTGGTGACTGTGGCCACTGCTGCTATAAACATTGGGGTACAGATGGCCCTTCTTTTCACTACATCTGTATCTTTGGGGGAAATACCCAGTAGTGCAATTGAAGGGTCATAAGGTAGCTCTATTTCTAATTTCATAAGGAATCTCCACACTGTTTTCCGAAGTGGCTGTACCAATTTGCATTCCCACCAACATAAGTGTAAGAGGGTTCCCCTTTCTCCACATCCTCTACAACACTTCTTGTTTACTATCTTGTTGATTTTGGCCATTCTAACTGGTGTAAGGTGGTATCTCTATATGGTTTTGACTTGAATCTCCCTGATGGCTCATGATGATGAACATTTTTTCATGTGTCTGTTAGTGCTTTGTATGTCTAATTTGGAGAAGCATCTGTTCATGACTTCTGCCCATTTTTTGACATGATTATCTGTATTGTGTGTGTTGAGTTTGAGGAGTTTTTATAGATCTTGGATATCAGCCCTTTTTCTGTAGTGTCATTTGCAAATATCTTCTCCTATTCAGTGGGTTGCCTCTTTGTTTTGTTGACTGTTTCCTTTGCTGTGGAGAAGCTTTTGATCTTGATGAAGTCCCAAAAGTTCAGTTTTGCTTTTGTTTCCTTTACCTTTTGAGACATGTTGTGAAAACAGCTATTGTGGCTGATGTTGAAGAGGTTACTGCCTATTTTCTCCTCTAGGATTTTGGTAGAATCCTGCCTCACATTGAGGCTTTTTATCCATTTCAAGTTTATCTTTGTGTATGATGTAAGAGAATGGTCAAGTTTCATTCTTCTACACACACCTGTCCAATTTTTCCAGCAGTATTTACTGAAGACACTGTCTTTTTTCCCACTGTATATTTTTTCCTGCTTTGTTGAATATTATTTGACCATAAGTTGTAGGTCCATATCTGGGCTTCAACTCTGCTCCATATCCCTGATGAATACAGATGCCAATATCCTAGCCAATAGGACCCAACAGTACATTAAAAAGTTTACCCCCATGACCAGGTGGGATTTACCCATGGGATGCAAGCATGGTTAAACATTCTCAAATCAATCAATGTGAGAGAACAAATCAATAAGAGAAGAGAGAAAGAAGAACCACATGGTCCTCTTAATTGATGCAGAAAAAGCATTTGACAAGATACAGCATCTGTTCCTGATTAAAGTGATTCAAAGTATAGGGGTAGAGAGAACATTCCTCAACTTCATAAAATCTATGAAAAACCCACAGCAAATATTGTCTTCAATGGGGAAAAGCTGACAGCTTTCCCTTTGAGATCAGGATCACAACAAAAATGCCCACTCTTTCCACTGTTGTTCAACATAGTACTAGAAGTCCTAGTAACAGCAATCAGACAACAAAAAGATATAAAATGTATTCAAATTGGCAAAGAAGGCAAACTCTCTCTTTGCAGATGACATGATACTTTTTATATGGAAAACCCAAAAGACTCCAACCCCAAACTAATAGAACTCATTCAGCAATTCAGTAATGTGGCAGGATACATAATTAATGTACAAAAATCATTTGCTTTCTTATACACTAACAATGAAAAAATAGAAAGGGAAATGAGAGACTTGATTCCATTTACTATAGCACCACGAACCATAAGAGACCTGGGAATAAACCTCACCAAGGAGGTAAAGGATCTGTACTCAGAGAACTACGGGACACTCAAGAAAAAAAATGGAAAAAGACACAAAAATATGGAAGAGAATTACATGTTCATGGATTGGAAGAATAAATGTTGCTAAAATGTCTATACTGCCTAGAGCCATCTATACTTTCAATGCCATCCCAATCAAAATCCCACCAGCATTTTTCAGAGAGCTGGAACAAACAAACCTAAATTTTTTACAGAACCAGGAGGGACCCTGTATTGCTAAGGAAATGTTGAAAAACAAAACTGGGGGCATCATGTTGCCTGATTTCAAGCTTTACTACAACACTGTGATCACCAAGACAACATAATACTGGCATAAAACAAATTTTAGGAAAATATATTTAAATATTTAGAAGTAAATGGGCAATATGATTATAATTTATGAAATGTTTTAGAAAATCTGTGTGCATGCATATATGTGTACAGAAAAAGAATGATAAAGTGGAAATGCATGGTATAAGAAATTAGTCCAGTTTCGTTCTTCATGTTGCTGTCCAATTTTTCCAACATTGTTTGTTGAAGAGACTGTCTTTTCCCATTGGATGTTCTTTTCTGCTGTATTGAAGATTGACCTTATAGTTGTGGGTTCATTTCTGGGATTTCTATTATGTTCCATTGATCTATGTGTCTGTTTTTGTGCCAGCATCATACAGTTTTGATCACTACAGGTTTTTAATATAACTCAAAGTCTGGAAATGTGATGCCTCCAGTTTTGCTTTCTTTTTCAAGGTTGCTATGGCTTTTGGGGGTCTTCTGTTGTTGCATACAAATTATAAGATATTCTGTTCTAGCTCTGTGAAAAATGTGGCTCATTTTGATAAGAATTTTTTTTTTATAATTTTGGATAAGAATTGCAATTAATGGGTAGATTGCATTGGGATTACAGAGATTTTAACAATATTTGTTCTTCCAACCAATGAGCATGGAATATCTTTCCATTTCTTTGAATCATCTTTAATTTCTGTCATTAGCGTTTTATAGTTTTTAGTGTATATTTCTTTTACCTCTTTGGCTAGGTCTATTCCTAAGTATCTTGCGGTTTTTGGTGCACTTGTAAATGGGATCAATTCCTTAACTTCTCTTTCTGCTGCTTCATGATTGGTGTGTGGAAATGAAACAGATTTCTGTACATTACTTTTTTTTATCCTGAGACTTTACTGAAATCATGTATCAGTTCTAGTAAATTTTTTGGTGGAGTCATTAGGGTTTTCTGTATAAAGTATCATGTCCTCTGCAAATAGTGAATGTTTGACTTCTTTCTTGATTATTTGAATGCCTTCTATTTCTTTGTGTTATCTGATTGCTGTGCCTAACACTTCCAGTACTATGTTAAATCACAGCGATGAGAGTGGACATCCATGTCTTGAATCTTGACTGTAGAGGAAAAGTTCTGGCTTTCCCCATTGAAGATATTAGTTGTGAGCTTTTTTATATATGGCTTTTATGATGATGAGATATGTTCCCTCTAAACCTACTTTGTTGAGGGTTTTTATCAAGAGTGCATATTATACTGTGTCAAATGCTTTTTCTGCATCTATTGAAATGATTGTATGGGGGCACGTGGGTAGCCCAGTTGGTTGAGCATCTGACTCTGGCTCAGGGCATGGTCCTAGGGAGATTAGTTCTCCCTCTCCCTCTTCCCTTGCCTGTGGTCGGTCTCTCTGTGTGTCAAGTAAATAAATAATATTTTAAAAAAGAAATGATCATATGGTTTTTAACCTTTCTTTTATTAATATGGTTTATCACATTGATTTGTGCATATTGAACCACCCTGGCTGCCCAGTAATAAATCCCACTTGATCATGGTGAAATGATTCTTTTAATATACTGTTGGATTTGATTTGCTACATAAATTCAAAATGGATTAAAGACTTAAATGTAAGATATAAAACCATAAAGATTCTAGAGAAGAATACAGGGAGCAACCTCTTTGACATTGGTTGTAGCAACTTCTTTCTAAATATGTCTCCAGATGCAAGGGAAGCAAAAGCAAAAAAATAACTATTCAGACTACATCAAAATAAAATACTGCACAGCAAAAGACATAAGCAACAAAACTTAAAAGACAACCTATAGAATGGGCCAACATATTTGTGAATGACATATCTGATAAAGGGTTAGTATTCAAAGTATATAAAGAATTTATAAAACTCAGCACCCAAAAAATGAATAATCCAATTAAATAAATGGGTAGAAGACATAAGAAGACATTTCTCCAGAGACCTACAGATGGACAACAGACACATGAAAAGATGTACAGCTTTACTCATCACTAGGGAAGTACAAATCAAAACCGTAGGATATATAACTTCTCACCTGTCAGAGTGGCTAAAATCAATGGCACAAGAAACAAAGATGTTGACAAGGATGTGGAGAAAGGGGAGCCGTCTTGTTCAGTTGGTGGAACAGCAAACTAGTGCAGCTTCTCTAGAAAACAGTACAGAGATTCCTCAAGAAGTTAAAAATAGAAATACCCTTTGATCCAGCAATTCCACTACTAGGTATTTACCCAAAGAATACAGAAATACTAATTCAAAGGGTTACATGTATCCTAATGTTTATAGTGGCATTAACTACATATAGCCACACTGTAGAAACAACCTGAGTGTCCATCATTGGATGCATGGATAAAGGGGTGTGTGTGTGTACACATCTGTACAGACACACACACACAATGGAATTTTACTTATCCATAAAACGAAATTTTGTCATTTACAATGATGTGGATGGAGCTAGAAAGTATTAAGCTGAATGATATAAGTCAGAGAAAGACAAATACCATATGATCTCACTCTTATGTAGAATTTAAGAAACAAAACTGGTAAGCATTGGGAAAAAAGAGACTGGCAAACCAAGGGAGAGAATCCTAACTATAGAGAACAAAGTGATGGTTACCAGAGAGGAAGTGGGTGGGGAGATAAGTGAAATAGGTGATGGGGATTAAGGAGTCCCTTTGTGACAGGTGCTGGGTGTTCTATGGAATTGTTCAATAACTATATTGAACACCTGAAAGTAATATTTTACTATACCAATATTATACTATACTATATGTTAACTAATGAATTCAAATAAAAATCTAAAATAGAGGGAGGAGGAGTCAAGATGGCAGAGAAGTAGCAAGCTGAGACTGCTTCAGCTAGCGGGAGATCAGCTAGATAGCTTATCTAAAGATTGCAGACACCGGAAAATCCATTGGCAGATCGAAGAGAAGAAGAACAGCAATTCTGGAAACAGAAAAACAACCACTTTCTGAAAGGTAGGACTGGCGGGGAAGTGAATCCAAAGCAAAGGGAAGATAGACCCCGGGGGGAGAGGCCGGCTCCTGGCAAGCAGCAGAGCAACCGTGCACAAAATCAGGACTTTTAAAAGTCTGTTCCGCTGAGGGACATCGCTCCAGAGGCTAAACCGGGGCGAAGCCCACGCGGGGTCAGCGTGGCCTCAGGTCCCGCAGGGTCACA